>NC_052502.1:61658449-61908520 GCF_016617805.1 Bactrocera tryoni | reverse complement strand
CCAGGTCCTTCTCCACATGGTCCTTCCAACGGAGCGGAGGTCTTCCTCTTCCTCTGCTTCCCCCGGCGGGTACGGCGTCAAATACTATTAGAGCTGTAGTGTTTTCGTCCATTCGGACAACATGAGCTAGCCACTGTCTTTTAATTCGCTGAACTATGTCAATGTTGTCATATATCTCGCACAGCTCATCGTTCCATCGGATGCGATATTCGCCATGGCCAATGCGCAAAGGACCATAAATCTTTCGCAGAATTTTTCTCTCAATCAATAGCCATGAGGTTATATTTTTTCAAATACCGTATTTGTGTAAAGTTTTATTCCACTATCATCATTGGTTCCTAATGTTTATACTCGTATTATACAAAGAAGGCATCAGATGGAATTCAAAATAGCGTTATATTGAAAGAAGGCGTGGTTGTGAACCGATTTCACCCATATTTCGTACATGTCATCAGGGTGTTAAGACAATATTACACACCGAATTTCATTGAAATCGGTCAAGTAGCTCCTGAGATATGCTTCTTGGTCCATAAGTGGGCGGCGCCACGCCCATTTTCAATTTTTAGAAAAAGCCTGGGGGCAGCTTCCTTCTGCCACTTCTTCCGTAAAATTTAGTGTTTCTGACGTTTTTTGTTAGTCGGTTAACGCACTTTTAGTGATTTTGAACATAACCTTTGTATGGGAGGTGGGCGTGGTTATTATCCGATTTCTTCCATTTTGAACTGTATATGGAAATACCTGAATAAAAACGACTCTGTAGAGTTTGGTTGACATAGCTATAATAGTTTCCGAGATATGTACAAAAACTTAGTAAGGGGCGGGGCCACGCCCACTTTTCCAAAAAATTACTTCCAAATATGTCCCTCCCTAATGCGATCCTTTGTGCCAAATTTCACTTTAATATCTTTATTTATGGCTTAGTTATGACACTTTATAGGTTTTCGGTTTCCGCCATTTTGTGGGCGTGGCAGTAGGCCGATTTTGCCCATCTTCGAACTTAACCTTCTAATGGAGCCAAGGAATACGTGTACCAAGTTTCATCATGATATCTCAATTTTTACTCAAGTTACAGCTTGCACGGACGGACGGACGGACAGACGGACGGACGAACAGACGGACGGACAGACGGACGGACGGACAGACAGACATCCGGATTTCGACTCTACTCGTCACCCTGATCACTTTGGTATATATAACCCTATATCTGACTCTTTTAGTTTTAGGACTTACAAACAACCGTTATGTGAACAAAACTATAATACTCTCGTTAGCAACATTGTTGCGAGAGTATAAAAATAATGAAAAAATTAAGCAAATTTTATTGGAGGTGTCTTACGTTATTTTGAATTTTCATTTCTGAAACAAAATAACGTATGATCAATCTAAATTTGTATAAAAATTAAAAGTTTGAATATTAATACTTTTTTTAAATTTTAAATGAAAACAGTTGTAAGTTTTTCATATTTCATATTATTTTATTATTAATATGTACATAAGTACTAGAAAAAATTTAAATATTTCAAGCTAAAAAATGAGGATAATTTTTAATTATTATTTATTAAATAACTAATTATTCAAAAGGTATATTAGATAAAAGTAATAACAGTCTACTGGAATTAGAGCTTCTAGGTCCTGCAGATGCTGCCATTTCTTCTTAGTTATTGTTAACCTTTGCAAAAGAATGGGCTGCTGAATTCTTAAAAAAGTACGGGTCTGATCACTTGGATCATGGAGTCGCTAAACCGAACTCTGGCGGTTCCTTCTCTATCCATATACCGAGGGAGTTGTGGGTGGGAAGAAGCCGTTGGAGAAAAGGGACAGTGAGCTTCTTCACTGATGGGTCAAAGGTGGAGGGGTCTACTGTCAGGAGCTCTCTATCAACTCCAGTTTCTCCAACTTCCTAAGTATTGCAGTGTCTTCCAGGCCGAGATTGGAGCCATTAAGATAGCAGTAGATTTACTACTCCGGAGTGCAGCCTCCTTCAGAGGAGTGACCATCGACTCAGATAGCAGAGCGGCGATTCCAGCCTTGAACTCATTAACAATGAGAGAATTCAGAGCTGATCGAAGACCTAACCTCTCTATCATTAGCATCGAGTGCCTTTGTGATAAGAATGATATGAGTGCCAGACCACAGCGGAATCGCAGGAAACATGTGCCAGCAAGAAGATGCACCCCAGAACCGCTATCGGTAGAATGGGAGCGGATCTGTGCTCCCGTATCCTAATCTTTTACTGCTAATCTTTTTACACACGCTGTTGAAAAAGTCTTTTGTCCCAAGATCATTCGCATGAGTTCTAGTGATCTCTTTGCCCTCAGTAAGGCAGCCTTTGCCTAGTTTTGGGGCCTGTAACACGCCATTGCCCTATTGGCTTCCACGCAGTAGGGCTGGGAATCCTACCAGACGCCATCTGCAGAAGCTGTATGGAAGCAGATTAGGTGGAAACAACTCAACACTTCCTTGCGTTAGGGAGGTCAAGACTTAATCACTTGGGGGCGCATACCTTCAGGCATCCCACCGAACTGGCGGGAAGTGTTTTGTTAATTTATAAGTTCGAACACAGGGGTTCTTCTTTTTTATGGCGTCACAAAGGACTATATATATGTATATGGACTACTGTCTACGTTCGATCAACCATGTAGCCTAAAGTAACCAAAGCACATTGAACTTAATCACTAAAAATAAACATAAACAATAAATGAAGGCTAATTCCGATATAAAAAAAAACACTCTGTTATATTACATACATGATGATAAGTTATTTTGTTTAACGAAATCAAGCACTTGATGATACGTTTTTTTTTTCAATTTTTAATATAGCTTGGGTATTTTTGATCGCAGAAGCTTAAAACATTGCGAGCGCTATTACACGAGGCAACTTTTGTTGCGGCAACTCTTGGTTTATAGGCGAGGGGGTGACGAGGAGAGGAGAATCGCGCCGAGTTTCCAGTGTTTAGCAACTCGCTTTGCGTTCTTATTCGTAACAGTTCGCTGCGACGTTTTTCGGCATTCGTGTTCTTTCTTTCGTAGTACATAGTTGCATTTGCGTATCTTTTTTTGAAAATAATATTTTGAATATATTTAAAAATTTAATTTCATCTTTTAGTAAGTAATTTGCAAATATGTATATAAATATACATAATATAATATAAATATTTTAGAAAATAGAGTATGATGAAAAAATCGAATTAATTAAAGATATTGTGAAATGTATGGAGGAAGCCATACAAATTGATTCAGACGTTAGTAAAAAGGGTGATATATCTTTGTTTTAATAAATAAAATGTATTTTTTAATTGACAGGGCTGATTAATATATGTGATAGAGTGACCCAATACCTATAAGGAAAAAGAAACGACAATGGGTTAAAGTAAAGTGAAAGAGAATGAGAAAAAAACTCGAACAGAGTTGCGCAACACAAGTTGCTCGTGTGAAGGTAATGGGCGACAGCAAAAGAGAATCGCCCGAGAATTAGCAACAAAAGTTGCTTCATGTAATCGCGGACTTAGCCAAAAATATTTTTACGCTCTCCGCGCCGTGAACCTTCTCTATAAATATACGTTCTCTGATTATACTATACATACATGAAAAAATATATGGGGAAAGAAATCGATATTCCTTTCTGAATCTAGAAAATGTAAAGTTGGTTGAAAGATACGACAGAATTATTTATCTTATCAATACAATAATGTACAAAGAAATAGTTGACAATTTAGAGGAGATGGCACTCAAAGGAAAGGAACCGAATCCGCTTGTAATGGCTAAAATTAAGCATATTAGAACTCAGATGTAGTACTCACTCACCACGCATCATAGAATTTTGAAAACAGGATTAGTTAATATTATAGGGACAGGTCATAAATATATTTATGGTGTCATGGACGACGAAGACCATCAAGAAATAGAAGGCAAATTGGAAATAAACATAATCAATGCCCGCAATGCAATTGAACAAATCAATGTTCAGGAAAACATTAATGAAAAATTTAACTACCAAATTAAAGCTATTAGTGATAATATTAACAATCACTACAGGGAATTGTTTCAGAATATTAACGCAGTTAGCTCAGAATTAAATAAAATAGCAAAATAACGGTGGACAAATAAACTGTTGGGCAATTTAATGTACTTATGTATATTGAGACTAATATCGTAAGAATTAAAGAGATCATAATGACGAGCCAAAATAACATTTATACTTAATATTATTTCAGATGACGATAGTTTAAAATTGAATATAACTTTTGAAAAATTGGGTAAGATCAAAATTACAATTGTCACTCAAAACGAAAATATTGTGATTTTAGTGAAGGTTCCTAAATTTACTAAAGAGATCTATCAATCAATATACATTCAACCTACATATGCATATCAAATATAAATCAAGCAGAATTAAATATACAAGAAAAAGAATTTTATGTCTAAATGATGTCACATAGAAAAAGACTTCCATTGAAAAAAAATTAGAAGGATACAAAGACGAATGCATCGAATATTTATTTAGGAGTCAAATTAAGATGAATTGTAAATATAAGTATAATAACCAATCAAAAGTAGTATAAATGGATACAACCCATATTTACGTAATCAATTCAAAAAATAAAACCATTTACCATAACTGTAATTCTAAGAACTTTACTATTAACGGTGATTATTTAATACGATTTGAAAATTGTAATGATCAAATTGATAACTTAGTCTGTAGATATCGCAAGCCTCTCACAATTAAATTATTACCAAATCCAGTTAAGGTAATTAATATTACAATCACAAAGAATTCAAGTATGGAGGAAATACATTTTATCGGGTGATATCGGGTGATTTTTTAAGAGCTTGATAACTTTTTTAAAAAAAAAAACGCATAAAATTTGCAAAATCTCATCGGTTCTTTATTTGAAACGTTAGATTGGTTCATGACATTTACTTTTTGAAGATAATTTCATTTAAATGTTGACCGCGGCTGCGTCTTAGGTGGTCCATTCGGAAAGTCCAATTTTGGGCAACTTTTTCGAGCATTTCGGCCGGAATAGCCCGAATTTCTTCGAAAATGTTGTCTTCCAAAGCTGGAATAGTTGCTGGCTTATTTCTGTAGACTTTAGACTTGACGTAGCCCCACAAAAAATAGTCTAAAGGCGTTAAATCGCATGATCTTGGTGGCCAACTGCCCATGCATCCCGAAAAATGCACCGTTTGGTGTGGTTTGTACGCTGGTGGAATCATTGGACCGTATTTTTTCAAAGATGCTGTTGGACGCAACGTTACGGTGAATGGCGATCGCTATCGTTCGATGCTAACAAACTTTGTGTTGCCAAAAATGGAAGAACTGAACTTGGTTGCCATGTGGTCCTCTGACATAGTTTGCCGCTTACATGCGACACAGCTCGGGTGCCAATGCCCCAGTTCGCCACAATACCCCAGTTGGATCATATAATTTCGCCACGTCACTCAAAACCTTTCTCGCTTGGTATGCATTGAAGTGTCGTCAACTAAGCCTACCTTGAAGAAGAGCTCGTCGCTAACTGGATCCCAGTGAAAGACCCAATACCTTTGTTGTTGAGTTGTTCAACTCTAGTTCGGATGCAGAAAGTGTTTTACCGGTTATCGCAGATAATACGTGTGTAGAATTGGAATTCCACTTTCCCAATATTAATTGTCCTTGTTTCAAAATAGTCGCTACATCTTGAGCACGGGTAATAGCAAGTTCATCGCTGTCGACGCTATCCAAATAGTCATCAACGTAGAAATTATAAAGTATGCTATGACGCGCTGCGGCAGCCCGGCTTGGGTCATAGATGACTTCATAATTGTCATTCGCACATTGACGCAGTGCGCGTATTGCGTTGAAATGGACTACAAGCCATTCCATAAGTTACCGTCTTCAATTCGTACACTTGAAGAGGTTCATTTGGCAATTCGCGCCAAAGTATTTGTTGCCATTTACGATGTCGTCTGTCTACCAGGATTTGTCCAAACATCTTCTGTATGTCTGCAGTGATGGCTACCTTGCATTTGCGAAAACGGTGAAGGATGTCGACAATATTGGCATGTAGTTGTGGTCCAGAAAACTGAGTATCGTTTAAGGATGTCCCATTCGATATCTTCGCGGAAACGTTGAAAACTACGCGAAATTTTGTGGTTACCGCATGATGAGGTATGAAGTAACCATTTTCTTTATTGGTGAAAGCTTGCTTGCTAACCTCCATGTAATCGAGAGCAATGTATTCGCGCATAAATGTAATATACTGCTCACGAAGACAGGGATCGTTCATCAACCGCCGCTCGAGTTGTAGAAACTGGCGGACTGCCGATTGATGAGATTCTCCAATAGCAGGAGCATCTGGTCGAAATAGAATTTGCACCTGGTACCTGCCGTCTGTGGTACGGGTAACTGTGTCGTTGAAGATCGTCTCACAGTCATCCACGTGTATTTCGGATGATGGTATGGGCTCTTCGAGTTCCCAGAAGCTTCTAAGTAACGTGTCTAGTCGTTGTTCGTTGACGCATTTCGCAGTAAGAGATGTGTGTAAAGTGGAGTGAGCAGAACTTGTGACTGGTCCAAATACTACCCAACCAAGACGAGTGTTTAAAGCGCAAAGTTGCTCTGGAGAACCCTGGATGAAACCCTCCTGAAAGAGACCCGTTAGTACGTCAGCACCAACTAGCAGATCCACCGGACTTGGAGTGGCAAACGTTGGGTCAGCTAGTGG
The DNA here is from genome assembly GCF_016617805.1 of Bactrocera tryoni. Classification (NCBI taxonomy): domain Eukaryota; kingdom Metazoa; phylum Arthropoda; class Insecta; order Diptera; family Tephritidae; genus Bactrocera; species Bactrocera tryoni. The sequence goes on along the minus strand of NC_052502.1, from coordinate 61,901,813 downwards.
TAAATCTTTTAAATGGCTCCAAGCTTCTGCGTCTATTTGCGTATCTGGCGTTACTGAGGCTATTGTCGGGACGACATAAGCCTCGAGTTTGAAGTTAATATTGTTGTCAAAGGCAGCCTGCATCTGTACTGTTATATGACCTTTACTGTAGACTGCAGCGCTAGAACCAACTCCTTCAATTCGTATCTCCCCTGGACGCCTACGAAGACACATACGTTTTGTAGTAGCATCGGTAATCAGACTCACCTGAGAGCCCAGGTCGCAGAGAGCACGACACGCGAATTGTCCTCCATTGTGATCAGTCAGGATGACCTTCGCAGTCGCTAGTAAAATGGTCCGGTCTCCATTAATGAGAAATGACCGGACCTTCCTCAAAAGTCACTGCTGTCGTGGGTATACCTGTGGCACCTGTGTTGAAGGTGTGTCCACGGGTATATTCCGATCGATTATGTGACTGTTGGTGTCTTCCTCCGTAGCCGGTGAATTATTCGCAACGTTGATTTTGCAAAGCATCGTATGATGGCGATGATGACACCTTAAGCAATCCCGCGATGTACAATCACGAGATCCATGATCACTTCCAATGCAGTTAAAACTGTATCCCACCGTTCCGGTATGGAAAGATTAACGAACCGTTGACACTTGTGTATTCGGTGTCCGTTTGCGCAAAGTTGGCAAAATACCGTAACCCTTTTCACTGAATGTAACGGCTGAGATGAGTTTACCGTTGCAACGTTAGCCTTAACGGGACGGGTTGGTCTCTGATGAAGAGTTGATGTACTGTTCGTAGCTCCTTGAGGCAAATTGTTGGCACGCTTCTCAATAAATGTCAAAAAATCCTGAGCCATTGGTATGTTGTTCGTCTGAAGGCTCATCCCCCACTCATACATGGTGATTGTGGGCAATTTCGGTAGCAAAAGTGGCACCAAGAGGGCGTCCCAATGATTTACCGGAAGACCCATAACGCTTAAAGCTCGCATCACATTTTGGACGGTGTCAACTAGTCGAAGCAAGCCCTTCTGGGATTCGGTGGGTTGGTTGGGCAAATTCAGTATACGCTGCACGTGAGGTTCCACTAACAAACGTGGATTATCAAACCGCCGTTTCATCTCCTGCCACATGTCCTCATAACCGCCTGTATAAAGTCCACCGACCAATGGTACGCTGTCTGCATTGACATGTTGGCGTAACTTGCTTAATTTGTAACTGGAATTCAGATCCTTCCGATTGTGAACTAGTGCCTCGAACAAATCTTTGAAAGGCAGCCAATTCGCTGGATCACCATTGAAAACAGGAATCTTAATTGGATCTAATCGCATGTCCAATTGATTCGCCACACAAATACCACCTTCACCAGCGCCACATATACGACGTAGTCGAATACATATTTGCGTGTAGAGTAACTCCGTAGCAGCCAAGAAGTCGTCATGTGTGGTCAATTCGCTGGATTGTGCTGAAGACACCAGGTCCGTATGATACTCCATAAACCTTTCAAAATGTTTGTCCAACTGTGCGCGAATCACATCGCACTCCATACTGTCCGGATCGTAATTAGCTGCTTCAGTCATTTTGCCAATGCGCACAATTGCGGCATGCGCTGAAGTACGTAGATTCAAACTAGCCATCATTAAAATCTGTACATTAAAACAGGATCGAAAAGTTCCTCACAGGAGGCACCAAAAAGATGTATAAGATTTGTCCTAAAATTCCGCTAATTGAAAAGCTCGTATGATTGCTACACCAGTCTGTCACGAAATAGGCCGCTTCTTTATTGAGTTTCTCATTAAATACATATTTGGTTAACGGATTGTAGCATCACGCCACATGATACATATCTACATACATATAGGTATGTCTATAGTTGAAATATGGTAAAATTACATTTACATTCACTAAGCTAGAGTGAAACTACTAGTCTACGAATACAACGCTAAAAAGAGGATACAATTATATTGATCATTCAGCATTCAGCAATTTGCTGACTGGTATTGGTTTGTGTCTTTACTAATTATGCGCAGGACTGCATTGTAAAGAACTTAAATCTTGAACAATAGTCATTTACAATAAATTGACCGAATCAGCCGTTCATATAGCACCAGATTCTGCAATGGGTGCTCTCGTGCTCTTGTATATTTCGGTTTAGGATTTTTGCAATCTGCAATCTTGCAAGAGCAAGAGAATCTTCTTATTATTTCTTCAAGTAATTTTGACAGCTAGTTACGCATTGTGAATGATCCACATTAGAAGAGCAAGAGAGAAGAAACAAGCTTTGTGTGTAATATGTACGCTTGCATTTGTATAGTAACATAAATATTTTCATTGCGATTTAAGGAATGTGGACAAGGATCGGTAGATGTTATTCATAATTTCAAAATGAACTTTACTTCATAATAATGATTTTAACTAATTTAGGATGAATTTAACGATTACTTTGAATTTCCTTCAAGAAGCAATTGTTGATTTCATGTTTCTTCACAAACCAGGTTGGCCATATTCGCATTTTATTGAAAAAGTGTATTAAAAATTAGTACTAAATTTCTTTAGTGCTGCATACTAGCACAAAAAAATTTACCGCATGAAGTTTTCTTGACCATTTCTTATGCGTTTTTTATATGAAGTTCTTACATTTCTTGAGAGCTGGATACAAAATGAGAAAAGAACTTGTGCAAAATATCGAAACAATATGTCAAAAACTGAGAGATTAGTTCCAGTAGATACACAGATAGACAAACGGACGGACATACAGACAGATGAAAGCGGCAAACTGATTTAACTCCTTACTGTGATTATTTTTATCTATACTTGTTGCGGTCTTCGACATCTAACAAAAATTTATTATTATGTATTATATTATAAGAACTTCTAACGACAGAGTGAAAATGGCTTAAATCGAATGACAACCCCGCTCACTCAACATATAGCGTTAATGTTAAAAATTACTAAAGAATAAATTAATAACTAAGTACCCCAAAGACATTAAATTTTACCCCCCAGGTGCTATGAGTGGACTTTATGCGAGCCGTAGTCAAAATCGGGAGATGAACGTGGCACCGCCCACCGTTAGGTAAAATCACATATCTAAGGACTAAACCGTTTTCAACCAAATTTGGTATGTGGCAGTCTCCTAACAATTTTAAATTTCAGTCTCAAAATATGCGAAATCAGACAACACGCCTTCTTGCCATATACCTCAATTTTAAAAACCATCTGATTTTTCTGACAATAGAATGTTTCTGTGTCACAAATCTGCTGCATCAAGTCAATACTTCCCTTAGCTCCCATATAACTAATACTATATAACAATATTCGAACTTCCAAGTGATTTTATACCGCATATATCGGCCATCATGTGAGTTATCTCAATGAAAATTAGAGATCGTGTTTTACTGATAACGAAAGTGTATCTTTTTCTTCACTGGCGTAGACACCGCTTACGCGATTATAGCCGAGCTAACAACAGCGCTCCAGTCGTTTTTTTCTTTTCGCTACGTGGCGCCAATTGGATATTCCAAGCGTAGCCAGGTCCTTCTCCACTTGGTCCTTCCAAAAGAGTGGAGGTCTTCCTCTTCCTCTGCTTCCCCCGGTGGGTACTCTTATAAAAGATTGTACCTGCTCGATTAAGTTCTGTAGCTCAAACTACTTTCTCCAGCAGCAGATTGAAGAAGTCACACGACAGGGAGTCGCCTTGTCTGAAACCTCGTTTGGTATCGAACGGCTCGGAGAGGTCCTTCCCTATTCTGACGAAGCTTTTCGTGTTGCTCAACATCAGTTTACACAGCCGTATTAGTTTTGCGGGGATAACAAATTCAGCCATCACGGCATAGAGGCAGCTCCTTTTCGTGCTGTCGAAAGCAGCTTTGAAATCGAAGAAGAGGTGGTGTGTGTCGATTCTCCTTTCACGGGTCTTTTCCAAGATTTGGCGTATGGTGAATATCTGGTCGGTTATTGATTTCCCAGGTCTAAAGCCACACTGATAAGGTCCAATCGGTTTGTTGACGCAGATTGTGGGGTCTCCTTTTTTATGGATTGGGCATAGCACACTTAAATTCCAATCGTTGGGCATGCTTTCGTCCAACCATATTTTACAAAGAAGTTGATTCATGCTCCTAATCAGTTCTTTGCTGCCGTGTTTGAATAGCTCGGCCGGCAATCCATCGATCCCCGCCGCTTTGTTGTTCTTCAGACGGGTAATTGCTATTCGAACTTCTTCATGGTCGGGCAATGGAACGTCTGCTCCATCGTCATCGATTGGGGAATCGGGTTCGCCTTCTCCTGGTGCTGTACTTTCACTGCCATTCAGCAGGCTGGAGAAGTGTTCCTTCCATAATTTAAGTATGCTCTGGGCATCGATCACTAGATTACCTTAGGGGGTTCTACAAGAGTATGCTCCGGTCTTGAAACCTTCTGTAAACGGCCGCATTTTTTTGTAGAATTTTCGAGAATTACCCCTGTCGACCAGCTTATCAAGCTCTTCATACTCACGCATTTCGGCCTCTTTCTTTTTCTGTCTGCAAATGCGTTTCGCTTCCCTCTTCAATTCTCGGTATTAATCCCATCCCGCACGTGTTGTGGTCGATCGTAACGTTGCGAGGTAGGCAGTCTGTTTTCTCTCCACTGCGACTCGGCACTCCTCGTCGTACCATCTGTTCTTTTGCATTTTCCGAAGACCAATGATTTCGGTTGCAGCTGTACGTAAGGAGTTTGAAATGGCGTCCCACAGTTCCTTTATACCGAATTGTTGACGAGTGCTCTCAGAGAGCAGAAGTGCAAGCCGAGTAGAAAATCGTTCGGCTGTCGTTGTGATTGCAGCTTCTCGACGTCGAACCTTCCTTGTGTTTGTTGACGTGCGTTTTTTGCTTCACAGAGGCGGGTGCGAATCTTGGCTGCAAAAAGATAGTGGTCCGAGTCGATGTTAGGACCTCGGAGTGTACGCACGTCTAGTACACTGGAAACGTGTCTTCCGTCTATCACAACATGATCGATCTGGTTGTTGGCTTTTCGATCTGGAGACAGCCAGGTAGCTTGATGTATCTTCTTGTGGTGGAATTTAGTACCACAGATAACCATATTTTGGGCCCCGGCGAAGTCGATCAGCCTCAACCCATTTGTGGATGTTTCGTCGTGGATGCTGAATTTACCGACCGTAGTGCCAAATATACCTTCTTTGCCCACCCTGGCGTTAAAGTCGCCAAGCACGATTTTGACATAGTGGCGGGGACAGCTCTCATAGGCGCGCTCCAAGCGCTCATAGAAGGCATCTTTGGTCACATCGTCCTTCTCTTCCGTCGGGGCGTGAGTGCAAATCAGCGATATCTTGAAGACCCCCGCTTTGATGCGGATTGTGGCTAGACAATCATTCACCGCAGTGAATGATAGTACTTGGCGACGGAGTCTCTCTTCCACCACGAATCCCACACCAAACTTGCGCTCCGTTATATGGCCGCTGTAGTAAATGCCACAAAGACTCTGTCCTTGTCCCGTCCATCGCATTTCTTGGACGTTTGTGATGTCAGCCTTTATTTTCAGGAGGACATCACCTAGCTGGGCAGTGGCACCTTCCCAATTAAGGGACCGGACATTCCAGGTGCATGCCCTGATATCGTTGTCCTTATTTCGTTTGCCATGGGCGTCATCAAAATGCGAGTCACTCATCCGAGGCTTGTTGTTTCTTTTCATTGGGTGTATTTTTTTTTTACGTGGTGGGTCCCAAACCCAGGGCACAACCCTATGTAGGGGATGTTTCGTCTTCTCACTTTTGCTCGCCTTCAAACGGATGTTGTTAGGCTACCTAGAGGATACTTGGTCAAAGATCGGAAGTCGTGATCTGCTTGAGCCATATGTAAAAGAATCGTTTCTGGCGACTCCCAAGTGAATGGCGATCAGAGAAATTTCCTCACTTGCGTGAACTTCTACACATGACTCCATCCTCCACAGTGTATCTTTTTGCCTAAAATGAATAAAGTTGGGCGAAAACTTGACTTAGCCCCATATATAGGCACCTGAAGTTACTTCTCTAGCTTTAATCCTTGCAAATTGCAAGAGTATGAAATGTTCGGTTATACCCGACCTTGTGATTTTTTACGTGTTGTTCGTCATTTCATTTTTATAATTTAATCAAAGTTTGTTTTATTCCGATCTATGTACATACATATATACAGGTACATCCTGTCAACATTCACGCACATGTATTTTTGATATATGTCGCCAAAAAAAATCAGATTGGCTTGCGCAAAATGAATATATACAGTTAAGTCGACAATCAACTTCGTTGATTCAAAGCCAAGAATGTCTTAGATTAAGTTTTGTAGAGAGCTCGGAAAGAACTAAGTGGAGACGTACTGCAAATTTGACAGAACACAATGTGCTCGCTGCTGATGATTTGCGTTTGTTTTGTAGTTAATCCAATCTCTAAATCGTTCCAGCAATATAAAAAGTATCACTTATAACCGAAGCAAATTTAACAAGGCATTCATTTGCAATAAAATTGTCCTGAGCTTTTTAACCAATGATAATATTAAGAAAAAAAACAGAAAAGTTAGCCTAAGCAAACAATAATTTCAGCGTTCAGCGGATTTTAAAATTGTAAACCAATAGAATTAACATTATTACGAAAAAGGGACTTTGATGGCAGTTCTCAGACTAGCGAATATAGAAAATTATTTGATGATAATAATTTGGAAGACTGTGAATTGTAAATTATTATAAGGTCATATGTCCCTTTAAGCCTGATCACAAAGTGGAATAAGTTAAGAAGGGCTAAGGTCGGGTGTAACCGAACATTTGATACTCTTCCACTGCCTGGAAAAAATCTTCATGTGTCCATTTAAGACAAGAGAATACTCTATTTTTAGAAAGAGATTATTTCTGAATTTCATTAAGATTTCTTACATATGGACCCATAGATGCGGTATAAAATGAACCAGAAGTTCGAAAATATTTATGTTAGATGCGGGTGGTCAGGGATTGTCCGCTGATTAGTATCTTTAGAAATACGAACTGAGATGTCTTTAGGGAAACGCTAGGGATGAATATACATATATATTTCATTCTTAACCAGTTCATAATGGACTGCGACTGTCCACTAAAGTTGACCACCAGGAAACAAGCCTGTACATTCTCTCACTGCAGACTCAATCTAGTAGGCACTGGTCCCCCCTTCGAACTGCAAGCCGACAGGGGTAGACGGCATCTTTCCAGCACTTTTGCAACAAGGTGTGCAAGATCACCTACTCCAAAATTCCAAAATTCGCTGGCAATATACGCCATGCGTCCCACGCATGTGTCATCAAGACACTGGGAAAAATAACATGGCGGCTCCAGTATGCAGCGACTGGACTACGTACTAGGTGAGACTACTGTGAGGGAGAGAAAGATTCGTCTTGGTACTGCATGGGGCTGCCTTCTACTATGTAGCCTAGTAGTAGACGAGCACTTTGAGATGCTCATAAGCAATCACGTTCGCGTCAGGGGTGCAGACGCTAAGCCGGCAGATTCTGGGGCTGCAAGCCAAGTATCATCAGGCTGTATACCATGACCGTAAGGCCTATTTGCACTTATGGAGCGCAGTGTTTGGTAGGTCTTCAACTATCGAACCTGCAAACACCCAAATGCGTCTGCGCTTCAGGGGCAATGCGCATTTGCCCAACCATAGCACCTGAAGTAATACCGAAGTTCCAGGCACCGCTCAATCTAGTGATGCATACAATGCAGCTTACGGAAGTAGAGGGGTATATAAAAGGATCATAATTTTATTCTCTGACTCTTATTCCTAGAGACGGTGTTACGAAGAGAGGAAACTTCACAAGTAAGTCGTATATCTCGTAAAACTCATCGTACCATCGAATGCGATATTCGCCGTTGCCAACGTGCAAAGGGCCATAAATCTTCCGCAAAACCTTGCTCTCGAAAACTCGTAACGCCGACTCATTAGTTGTTGTCATCGTCCATGCCTCTGCACCATATAGCAGGACGGGGTTGATGAGTGACTTGTAGAGTTTGGTTTTTGTTCCGTCGAGAGAATACTTTATTTTTCAATTGCTTACCTAATCCGAAGCTGTTTGCAAGAGTTATTCTACGTTGGATTTCAAGGCTGACGTTATTGTTAGTGTTAATACTGGTTCCTAGATTTACGAAATTATCTGCGACTTCGAAGTTATGACTGTTAACAGAGACGTAGGAGTTAAGTCGCTTGTACGACGACTGTTTATTTGATGACAAGAAATATTTTGTCTTGCTCTCGTTAACTACCGGACCCCTCTGCTTTACTTCCTTATTCATTTTGGAGAAAGCAGAACTAACGGCACTGTTGTTTAGGACAATGATATCAATATCGTCAACGTAAGCCAGCAGTTGTACACTCTTATAAAAGATTGTGTTCGAATTATTTCCTCCACCAGTAGATTGAAGAGGTGGTGTCTGTCGGTCCTCTTTTCACAAGGCTTGGCACATGGTGCATATCTGGCCAGTTGTTGATTTTCCAGGCCTAATGCCACACTGTACTCATACAATACGTTCGATAGAACCTTATATACGAAGTTGAGGAAGCTATCCAACGGTAGCTGGCGCAGATTGTGGGGTCTCCCTTTCTTGTGCATTGGGCAGAGCACACTTAAATTCCAATAGGCAGGCATGATTTCGTCCTATCGTATTCTACAAAAAAGCTAATGCATGCTCCGTATCAGTTCTTAGCTGTCGTATATGAATACCCCGTCGCTGTGTTTTTCTTCAGACGGTTAATTGCTATTCGAACTTCTTCAAGATCGGGCAATGAAAAGTCCGCTCCATCATCTTCGATTGAGGAACCGGATTCACCATCGTCTGGTGGTATGCTTTCACTGCCATTCGGCAGTCCATAAATTTAGTGTGCCCTGGTCATCACTTCTGGGGGTTCTTCGAGAGTATGCTCCGGTCTTGCAACCTTTCTCTTATTCAAAATATATTTTCGTAGAATATTCGAGCATTACCTCTTTTAGCCAGCTTGTCAAGCTTTTCGTTCTCATGCATTTCAGCCTGCCTCTTTTTTTATCTCCAAATGTGTCTCGCTTCCCTCTTCAACTCTGGTATCTATACCCCACCGCACGTTGTGGTCGAATAGTTGCGAGGTAGGCAGTCTGTTTTTTCTCCACCGTGTTACGGCATTCCTCATTTCTCGTTTATCTTGTCTGAAAACTAATGGTTTCGTGTGCAGCTGTACGTAAGGAGTTTGAAATGTCGTTCCACAGTTCCCTTATACTGAAGTGCTGATGAGTACAAGCCGAATAAATAATCGTTCGACTCTCTGTTGTGATTGCAGCTTCTCGACGTCGGGCCTCCTTGTGTTTGTTGCTGCATATATTGGCTGAAACAAGATAGTGGTCCGAGTCGATATTAGACCCTCGGAGCGTATGCACTTCTAAAACACTAGAGACGTGTTTTCCGTCTATTACAAAATGATCCATTTTATTGGTGGAGACAGCCAGGTAGCTTGATGAATTTTTCTATGCTGGAATATAGTTCTACAGATAAACATAATTCGAGCCACGCCGAAGTCGATCAGCCTCAACTCATTTGGGAACGTTTCATCATCGAGACTGAATTTACCGACCGTTGCGCCAAAGATACCTTCTTTGCCCACCCTGGCGTTAAAGTGACCAAACACGATTTTGAAATCGTGGCAGGTGCGCTCAAAACGCTTATAGAAGACATCTTTGATCACATCGTTCATCTCTTTCATCGGGACGTGGCTAGACGTTTATCCACCCGGGTGAATGCCAGGATTCGGCTACGAAGTCTCTCTCCCAACACAAATCTCATATTGCATTTGCGCTCCTTTATATGGTAAATGCTACTCAGAGGATCCTTGGTCTAAGACCGGAAGTCGTGAGTTGCTTGAGCCATATGTAAAAGAAAAGCCACTCACAAGTGAATGGCACTCAGAAAACTTTCCTCACCCGCGTAAACTTCTACACATGACTCCATCATATCGGAACTAGCGTATAAAGAATTTCATCTAACGGTGGGTGGTGCCACGCTCATTGTTTAAGTTTTACAACTGCTCCTATAAAGTCTTTCTATACCATCATGGTTGTAAAATTTAATTCTAATGCAATGTCTTTATTCAGTGAATTATCAAATTTTTGGTGGTTTTCATAATAACGACCCGGTTATTATTTGATTTTCCCCATTTTCACAGAGTGTGAAGAGGGGCCAAAACGACTTCCTTTCAATAAATTTGGTCGATTTAGCTCTTTAAGTTTGGAAGAAATATAAATTAAAGCATTTAGTGCTTTCATACCCACTTTACAAAAATATTTAACTCACAGGTGGTCCTGGCTACTGCGATCTGCTTACTAAATAACCTTTTTGTATCTTAATCTACTGCTTAGTTATGACACTTCAAAGCTTCGTTTAATAATGTTTTGTAGGCGCGACCTATCTGCAAACCAAACCTCTCTTGGGTCCCAAAGAATATGTCTACAGATTTTCATCACAATATTCCAATTTTTACTTAAGTTGTCGCTTTCGGGGACAGATGGACGAACAGACAGTCACTTGAAATTCAACTCGTCTCGTTATCCTGGTAATTTATATGCATATCCATATATATGTGGCAACACCACAAGCTTAAAGTTAATTAAAGAAAACAGGTTAGTTAAAGAAAATAAAAACGCCTATCGTCCCTTTTTGCATTTGGATCTTGAAGAGCAAACACGTGTTTTATTACGCTCTGAATCTCTATATATATCTCGCTTAGTTTAAGATGATCCAAACAACCTATAAGTGAACCAAACTATTATAATCTGTAACATCGAATCGAAAAACTATATTTTAAAACTGAAATTCAAGTGTTGACTCCCACTGAATTCAAAACAACTACCAGCCAACGAAAATTCCATATCTATCATATTCTTTAATTAACTATGGTGAATGGCAAGGTCTGCAATTCTTATCTGAAATATCATCTGCAAAACGTTACATATCTTCTTCTTAATTGGCGTTGACACCGCTTACGTGATTATAGCCGAGTTAACAACAGCGCTAGTCGTTTCTTCTTTTCGCTACGTGGCGCCAATTGGATATTCCAACCGTAGCCAGGTCCTTCTCCACCTGGTGCTTCCAAAGGAGTGGAGGTCTTCCTCTTCCTCTGCTTCCCCCGGCGGGTACTGCGTCGAATACCTTCAGAGCTGGAGTGTTTTCGTTCATCCGGACAACATGACCTAGTCAGTGTAGCCGCTGTCTTTTAATTCGCTGAACTATGTCAATGTCGTCGTATATCTCGTACAGCTCATTGTTCCATCGAATGCGATATTCGCCGTGGCCAATGCGCACAGGACCATAAATCGTTCGCAGAACTCTTCACTCGAAAACTCTCAACGTCGACTCATCAGTTGATGTCATCGTCCAGGCCTCTGCACCATATAGTAGGACGATAATTATGAGCGACTTATAGAGTTTGGTTTTTGTTCGTCAAGAGATGACTTTACTTTTTGATTGCCTACTCAGTCCGAAGTAGCATCTGTTGGCAAGAGTTGTCCTGCGTTGGATTTCCAGGGTGACATTGTTGGTGGTGTATATACGAAACTATCTAACTTCTACAAAGTCAACAGTGACGTGAAAGTCTTGCCCTCGTTCACTACCAGACCCATTTGCTTTGCTTCCTTGTCCAGTCTGGAGAAAGCAGAACTAACGGCGCGGGTGTTGAGGCCGATGATATCAAGATTGTACCTGCTCGATTAAGTTTTGCAGCTCGAACTACTTTCTCCAGCAGCAGATTGAAGAAGTCACACGACAGGGAGTCACCTTGTCTGAAACCTCGTTTGGTATCGAACGGCTCGGAGAGGTCCTTCCCGATCCTGACGGAGCTTTTGGTGTTGCTCACAGCCGTATTAGTTTTCCGGGGATACCAAATTCAGACATCGCGCATAAAGGCAGCTCCATTTCGCGCTGTCGAAAGCAGCTTTGAAATCGACGAAGAGGTGGTGTGTGTCGATTCTCCTTTCAAGGGTCTTTTCCAAGATTTGGCGTATGGTGAATATCTGGTCGGTTGTTGATTTCCCAGGTCTAAAGCCACACTGATAAGGTCCGATCAGTTTGTTGACGGTGGGCTTTAACCTTTCACACAATATGCTGGATGAACATTATATACGATGTTGAGGAGGCTTATCCCACGGTAGTTGGCGCAGATTGTTGGGTCTCTTTTTTATGGATTGGGCAGAGCACACTTAAATTCCAATCGTTGGGCATGCTTTCGTCCGACCATATTTTACAAAGAAGCTAATGCATGCTCCTTATCAGTTCTTCGCCTCCATCGGCCCCCGCCGCTTTGTTGTTCTTCAGACGGGTAATTGCTATTCGAACTTCTTCATGGTCGGGCAATGGAACGTCTGCTCCATCGTCATCGATTGGGGATTCGGGTTCGCCTTCTCCTGGTGCTGTACTTTCACTGCAATTCAGCAGGCTGGAGAAGTGTTCCTTCCATAATTTAAGTATGCTCTGGGCATCGGTGACTAGATAACCTTTGGGGGTTCTACAAGAGTATGCTCCGGTTTCGAAACCTTCTGTAAGCCGCCGCATTTTTTCATAGAATTTTTTAGCAATACCCCTGTCAGCCAGCTTATCAAGCTCTTCGTACTCACGCATTTCGGCCCCTTTCTTTTACTGTCTGCAAATGCGTTTCGGCACGTAGCGAAAAGAAGAAACGACTGGCGCGATGTTGTTAACTCGGCTATAATCGCGTAAGCGGTTTCTACGCCAATTAAGAAGAAGAAATGCGTTTCGCTTCCCTCTTAAACTCTCGGTATCTATCCCATCCCGCACGTGTTGTGGTCGATCGTAACATTGCGAGGTAGGCAGTCTGTTTTATCTCCGCTGCGACACGGCACTCCCCGTCGTACCAGCTGTTATTTTGCATTTTCCGAAAACCAATGATTTCGGTTGCAGCTGTACGTAAGGAGTTTGAAATGGCGTCCCACAGTTCCTTTATACCGAGTTGTTGACGAGTGCTCTCAGAGAGCAGAAGTGCAAGCCGAGTAGAAAATCGTTCGGCTGTCTGTTGTTATTGCAGCTTCTCGACGTCGAACCTTCCTTGTGTTTGTTGACGTGCGTTTTTTGCTTCACAGAGGCGGGTGCGAATCTTCGCTGCAAAAAGATAGTGGTCCGAGTCGATGTTAGGACCACGGAGCGTACGCACGTTTAGAACACTGGAAACGTGTCTTCCGTCTATCACAACATGATCGATCTGGTTGTTGGCTTTTCGATTTGGAGACAGCCAGGTAGCTTGATGTATCTTCTTGTGCTGGAATCTAATACCACAGTATTTCGGGCTCCGGCGAAGTCAATCAGCCTCATCCCATTTGGGGGTTTACATATACTTAGCCAATATATAATGATATTGACAAATGATAACAAAAAGAAGTTCGAAGAGATTGCTACGATGCTCCTTGGCTAGTCTTTTTCCCACATTCGACTTTTAAACTCTAATCGTGTTATCTATATATTTATGAATAATTAAATGTTTAGGATGATGAGATGAGTGGAAAGCGGGGTGACTGTCTGTCTGTTCGCCCATCCAATCGTACGTTCTTTCTTCTGTGCAAAATATCTTAATGAAACTTGGTTCACGTGCTCCTTGGCAAAAAAGTAAAGACGAGTTCGTGATGGGCATAATTGGACTACTGCCACGGTCACTTAAGATATAAACCTGTATTTGGTACAGCTGATTGCAATAGTAAATGGCACTATTGATCCGAAAATTTTTAATAAATGGACATGGCCCAGTCTTTAATAAATGAGAAAGCTACAATAACCAAATTCGATTAGGACAAATCCTATAAGAATCGTCCTGATCCCATATAACAGTTTTTTTTTAAATTACTAAAAACACGATAAGTCAATAACTAAATGGGCCAGGGACAATAAATTTTACAGTCGGAGTGATACAAGAGGACTTTATACATCACACATCTCCGAACCTACTCAACCAATTTCAATTTCAACTAAATTCTGCTATCACCCCTGACATTGTGAAAATGGACGAAATTGAACCACAACCCCGCCTATTTCTCATATAGCACAATTTTAAATTCCAATTAATTATTTCACTTTCTAGTAAACAAATCAAGAAGCAATTAATATAACGGGATAAAATTTGGCACAAATATTGCCTTTAGTGTTTGACAACTTCTGAACAAAAATTGTTTAAATCCAAATAAAACTGTTCAAGCTCCTCGGTACCGAATATTTGGACCTCACTACCTATGGATGACTTTTGATCGAAAATATTGATCAATATGTGAGATATAAAATTGAGATTCAGGGACAATTTTTTTCTGGTATGTCTGTATAGACTGAATCGGGCGTATACTTCTCTAAGCCCCAATTTATAATACTAATATAAGCTTTTTTAACTTCTGTGTGACTTTGTACCGTATATATCGGCCAATAGCGAAAACTTGACCCAGTCCCTATATACATAACTAATATCAAAAAAAACAAATAGAACGTTTCGGTTCTATCCCAACTCTCATATACTTCATATAATGATTTTCGTTTTCCTAACAAACCTTATAAGTCTGTCATTATATGAGTTATATGTAGTATTTGTATATATAAAATTACTTGGATTTCGATCCTCTGGTTGACGTTTTAAGGTCCGTATCCAGCTCTTAAATAATTGCTCAAGAAAAAAACGCCTTATTTCTCTAGTCAAGTAATTTTGACAGCTGTTTACGCATTGTGAATCATCCACATTAGAAGAGCCAGAGAAAATAAACAAAGAAAATAAACTTATATGTGTAAGTATATAAACATTTTTATTGCGATTTAAGGAATGTGGATTCAGATTGATAGGTTTTATACAAAATTTCAAAATGAACTACATTTGATAATAATGACTTTAACTAATGGTAGAAGGAATTTAATGATTACTTTAAATTTTCTTCAAAAAACAATTGTTGATTTCATGTATTATTCGCATTTTATTGAAAAACAAGAAAAAACGTAAACTTCGGCTGCACAGAAGCTGATATACCCTTCACAGGAGCATTTCTTTTAGTAACTGTGTGTTCAATTTATATGGAAGCTATATGCTATAGTAATCCGATCTGAACATTTTTTTCGGAGATTTATTATTACCTTAAGCAGTAATCCATGTCAAATTTCGAGAAGATACCACGTCAAATGCGAAAGTTTTTCATACAAGCCCTTGATTCCGACCGTTCGGTTTGTATTGCAGCTATATGCTATAGATAACCGATCTGAATAATTTCTTCGGAGATTACATTGTTGTTTTAGAAACTAATCTTTACCAAATTTCGTGAATATATCTTGTCAAATGCAAAAGTTTTCCATACAAGAACTTTTTTCCGATCGTTCATAGTAGCTATATGCTATAGTTAACTGATCTGAACAATTTCTTCGGAGATTACATTGTTGCCCTAAAAAATAACCTGTGCCAACTTTTGTGAAGATACATTGTCAAATGTGAAAGCTTTCCATACAAGAATTTGATTCCGATCGTTCAGTTTGTACGGCAGCTATATGTTATAGTGATCTGATATCGGCAGTTCCGACAAATGAGCAGCTTCTTGAAGAGAAAATGACGTTTGCAAAATTTCAAAACGATATCTCAAACACTGAGGGACTAGTTCGTATATATACAGACAGACGAACGGACAGACAGACAGACGGACATGGCTAAGTCGACTCAGCTCAACATACTGATCATTTATACATATACTTTAAAGGATCTCCGACGCTTCCTTCTGGGTGTTACAAACTTCTTAACCAACTTAATATACCCTGTTCAGGATATAAAATTAATTAAAAATTAGTATTAGATTTCTTTAGAGCTGAAGAAAATTTACCGCAGGAAATATTTTATATGAAGTTTTTACATTTCTTGAGAGCTGGATACTAAGCTTTGCACTTAAATTATTTCCAAGCGTTTGATTCTCATAAGAGTATAAAATGTTCGGTTGCTCCCGAATTTACCCCTTCCATACTTGTTTTAAAAATATTTTTCAAAGGTCGTGAGAGAGGAGTCTGGAACGTTTGATTAATGGTAACATTATTATTTTTTCATTTATCATAATTATATAAAGCTAAGTAAAAAGTCACTTTGATGTAGACGGAGAGATATAAACAAAAAAGTGAATTGTGAACTTATTATTATGTTTAGTGTGTATATTTAAATATACAAACTGAAACATCTGAAAAAATTTAGTGAAACATTGAGAAATACTATGTGTTATTATTACAAATTTTTGAATTTTTAATCAGGAATATTTTAAAAAATATAAGTGTTAGAATCGCTAAGGGTATTCTCTTGCTCTTGCAAGATTGCAGATTGCAAAAATACATATATACCGAAATATACAAGGGCACGAGAGCACCCATTGCAGAATCTAGTCATACATGAACGGCTGATTCGGTCAATTTATTGTAAATGACTATTGTAAATGGCTATTGTGAATTGGCGCACCTTCTGCACACATTCTTAACAAAAAACTGTAACAAATTTTTATAATTTAAATAGAAATTAAAAAATCTATTTAAAAGTTACCTTCCTCAAAAATTTAACGACAAAATATGTATTTATTTTTATGTTGCAATTATTTAATCATTGCACGAAAATAAACATGGGTTTTGGTCTGACATATATTACAGCCATTGCAAATAATTTTCTGCTTGTGTTTGTTGTTGTGCCGTTACACCAAGAGGAAAATTCTGCAATTCTTGCACCGTGTAAAGATTTTGCAAGAGCAAGAGAATCCCCCTGATATTTTTGCATATTCCTCCTCTGGAGAAGCTCCCCTATAAGCACGTACCCCATTTATACAAAAAATCGTTTTTTTACCCGAGCGCCAAAGTAATCGGAATCGTGCCGTATTTGGGATATTTGCAAATGAAGCTAATACTTGTATATGTATATTTGGTTTTTCATGTGGAATATGTACATATATACATAGCCAGATCAGACAAAATAAGAATTTTTCGGAACTTAAATTACTTAATGGTCGTTTCATATATATGTAGACTATTTAAATCCTTTTAATATTAAAACTACTGACTTTTGAACTCTCAATACTTAATAAAGAAGTTTAAGCCTGTTAGCTCTCAACTCATAAATGCTTTTAAAAATTCAGGTCTAAAGCCACACTGATAAGGTCCAATCAGTTTGTTGACGGTGGGCTTTAATCTTTCACACAATACGCTCGATAGAACCTTATATGCGATGTTGAGGAGGCTAATCCCACGGTAGTTGGCGCAGATTGTGGGGTCACCTTTTTTATGGATTGGGCATAGCACACTTAAATTCTAATCGTTGGACATGCTTTCGTCCGACCTTATTTTACAAAGAAGCTGATGCATGCTCCTTATCAGTTCTTCGCCGCCGTGTTTGAATAGCTCGGCCGGCAATCCATCGGTCCCCGCCGCTTTGTTGTTCTTCAGACGGGTAATTGCTATTCGAACTTCTTCATGGTCGGGCAATGGAACGTCTGCTCCATCGTCATCGATTGGGGAATCGGGTTCGCCTTCTCCTGGTGCTGTACTTTCACTGCCATTCAGCAGGCTGGAGAAGTGTTCCTTCCATAATTTAAGTATGCTCTGGGCATCGATCACTACATTACCTTAGGGGGTTCTACAAGAGTATGCTCCGGTCTTGAAACCTTCTGTAAACGGCCGCATTTTTTCGTAGAATTTTCGAGAATTACCCCTGTCGACCAGCTTATCAAGCTCTTCATACTTACGCATTTCGGCCTCTTTCCTTTTCTGTCTGCAGATGCTTCTCGCTTCCCTCTTCAATTCTCGGTATCTATCCCATCCCGCACGTGTTGTGGCCGATCGTAACGTTGCGAGGTAGGCAGCCTGTTTTCTCTCCGCTGCGGCGCGGCACTCCTCGTCGTACCAGTTGTTCTTTTGCACTTTCCGAAAACCAAGGGTTTCGGATGCAGTTGTACGTAAGGAGTTTGAAATGCCGTCCCACAGTTCCCTTATACCGAGTTGTTGATGAGTGCTCTCAGAGAGCAGGAGTGTAAGCCGAGTAGAAAAACGTTCGGCAGTCTGTTGTGATTGCAGCTTTTCGACGTCGAACCTTCCTTGTGTTTGTTGGCGTGCCTTTTTTTGCTGCACAGAGGCGGGTGCGAATCTTGGCTGCAACAAGGTAGTGGTCCGAGTCGATGTTAGGACCTCGGAGCGCACGCACATCTAAAACACTGGAGACGTGTCTTCCGTCTATCACAACATGATCGATCTGGTTGTTGGTTTTTCGATCCGGAGACAGCCAGGTAGCTTGATGAATTTTTTTGTGCTGGAATCTAGTACTACAGATAACCATATTTCGGGCCCCGGCGAAGTCGATCAGCCTCAACCCATTTGTGGATGTTTCCTCGTGGAGGCTGAATTTACCGATCGTAGTGCCAAAGATACCTTCTTTGCCCACCCTGGCGTTAAAGTCGCCAAGCACGATTTTGACATCGTGGCGGGGGCATCTCTCATAAGTGCGTTCCAAACACTCATAAAAGGCATCTTTGATCACATCGTCCTTCTCATCCGTCGGAGCGTGGGCGCAGATCAGCGATATGTTGAAGAACCTCGCTTTGATGCGGATTGTGGCTAGACGTTCATTCACCGGAGTGAATGATAGTACTCGGCGACGGAGTCTCTCTTCCACCACGAATCCCACACCAAACTTGCGCTTCTTTATGTGGCCACTGTAGTAAATGTCACAAGGACCTACTCGTCTCTGTCCTTGTCCCGTCCATCGCATTTCTTGGACGGCGGTGATGTCAGCCTTTTTTTTCGCGAGGACATCAACCAGCTGGGCAGCGGCACCTTCCCAATTAAGGGACCGGACCTTCCAGGTGCATGCCCTGATATCGTAGTCCTTATTTCGTTTGCCATGGTCGTCATCAAAAGAGGGGTTTCTCATCCGAGGCTGTTTGTCGCTTTTCATTGGGATAGGCTTTTTACGTGGCGGGTCCCAAACCCAGCGCAAGCCCTATGCAGGGGATGTTTCGCCTTCTCACTTTAGCTCACCTTCGAACGGATGTTCTTAGGCTACCCAGAGGATACTTGGTCAAAGACCGGAAGTCGTGAGCTGCTTGAGTCATATGTAAAAGAATCGTTTCTGGCCACTCCCAAGTGAATGGCGATCAGAGAACTTTCCTCACTTGCGTGAACTTCTACACATGACCCCATCCTCTACTATCCTATATCCTCTTACCCTTAAATATTTAAAATTTTGCAACGGATTTTGAAGGCTTATATGTATAATATAATAACATCCGTTAAATAGTGGGGAAATATTATTATTTTTGAGGTTTATTTTTGTCGACCATTTAAAGTGAAAACTGTTCCTTTCCTCTAAAAAATTCCGCCATTTTGTGGGTGGAAAACACCCTTAACGCTAAAAAAAATTTCAAACTGTTGGGTATTTTATACGTCAAAAACTGGACAAAGTTTGAAATGCATCGGTCAAGAAGTTTTGAAATAAAAGCGAACACGGACTTTGAAAAAGTAGTATTGAGAAAAACGCGTTTTCAATTTGTAAACTGAGCAAGTAAGGAAGGGCTAAGTTAGGGTGCAACCGAACATTGTAAACTCTTGCAACATGCAAGAATCAAAGCCAGGGGAATAATTTAAGGTATAGAATAAGATCATCCGGATGTTCGAAAATTATGACATTAGTGATATAAGGGCTAGGCCAAGTTTTCGCTCAAATTTATCTATTTTAGGCACAAAGATACACTGTTATGAGTTAAACACGCTTTCTTATTTTCATTGCGATAACTCACATTTTGACCGATATATGCGGTACAAAGTCGCCCGGAAGTTCGAAAATTTTTTATTAAGTATTTGAGGGCTAAAGGAACATATTTTTGACACAGAGACCTTTATAAAAAAAGGATTATCCCTTAGTTTCAGTTATATACTACATATATGTATGCCGCACATTAACCGACATTTTCGATCAAAAGTAAACTATAGGTATCGGGGTCTAAATATTCGGTATGTGGCACATGAAACTCCACAATTATAAAAATTACAAAGAAGAAGTGTTGAAGAACACTTGTATTCTTGTTGGCGTCTGTATAATGAGTGACGCTTCTTAAAAACTAAAAACTAAGAATTAAGAATTCAGTTCAAACTGTAAATTTCCAAGAATGTACAGAAAATGAATAACTGACGAACAGTGTTGCCAGATGTGATACGTCTTGTCTGTGTGCCCACAGAATAACTGACAAACAGTGTTGCCATGTGTGAGTGCTCACAGGTACCTAGGGGCTTGAACAGTTTTCATCGGATTTTAACAATTTTATTTTAGTTTTTAACAGTACCGTTATATGGGGAGTGAGAGGGGTTATCCGCCGATTTAAAAAATTTTCACACTGTAGGAAGAGTTCTTATATGATTTGTACTCATCAAATTTGGTTGCTCAATTTAGTGCTTAGTTATGGCACTTTATATGTTTGCGGTTAATGGCGATTTGTGGGCGTAACAGTAGTCCTAATACGCCCAATTTTTACTCAAGTTACAGCTTGCACGGACGGACAGACATACTGGCAACCGGATTTAAACTTTTCTTCATATGTTATATATAAAAATGATCCTCCGTCATCCTGATCATTTATATACATATGTATATATATATGTATAACGCTGTATTTATCTAGCTTAGTGTTTGGTGATACGTACAACCGTTAGATGAACAAAGCTATAATACTCTGTAGCAACTGGTTGCAACAGTATAAAAACTGACGAAAAAAAATTACCCTATGTTTTCAAAAATGTGCTCATTAATGGACAAAAGGTCCGAATAAAATTACTGAATCCATATTTAAGAAATAAATTCACAAAAAAGGTAATTTTTTACCAAGAAAACCTTAAGCAAACCCCGCCCCTTTTAAGTTTATTCAAGTAGAGTCTGACCTCACTCTCAATATCTTTAAGTTATTTCAATATCAGATAGGTTTGGGCGCCTGGCCAAATCGAAATCGAAATCGCTGAAAACTGCAAAACTGGTTAGTTCGCAACAATTGTTACCCTTACTGAAATAGTGCTCCGCTCCGGTGGCCTGTTGCATTTTTAGCTGGATCTGTAAACCTTGTATGAGCTCAGCAGGCGTTAGTTGACAACAAATACTTGTACGACAGTGATATCATTAGTCTACAGGCAATATGCAACTGATTGGCTATTGGTGTTTTTATATTAAATTAGGTGTACTAATAATCAATTCATATTTAAAAATTCCGTACCAGATTTTTAAGAATTTCAAAATTATTTTTTTACGTGGTATTAAGTAAATTTTTCGTTCTACTTGCGCCAAATCCATATATACTTTGAGTTATTTGTTAGTCGAGAGTATTAGTGACATTTTTCGTATGTCTTATCTGTATTCTTTCTTGTTTATCAATTTAAAACTTGAAGGTAGTTGTATATTTATTGCGATAGCCGTGGAAAGTGAGATTTTTTGATTAAAATGTCTAAAGTACGAAAACGTGGTTGTAATACATCGACTGATTCATTTTGTTATGTTTGTGGCTTGTATACACCTAAATCTCATGCCAGATTAATAACTAAAGTGACTGAATTAGCATATCTCAAGTATTTTGGTTTTCCTATAGTGAATCAAGATCGAAATTGGACTCCTCATATTTGTTTCCAGACTTGTATGTCAAACTTAAGCCACTGGCTTAATGGAAATATATCATCAATGCCCTTTGCTATTCCGATGATCTGGTGTGAGCCGACAAACCATGCTACCGATTGCTATTTTTGTATGACAAACGTATGTGGATTTTCAAAAAAAAATAAGCACAAAATTCAATATCCCGACATATCTTCAGCTAAACGACCCGTTCCTCATGGCGAAAATTTACCAATTTCCGTTTCACCATTGCCACAGGACTTAGATACAGAACTTGGACGTTGTGCTGTTGATGATGCTATAGAAGAGAATATTATATCCCGTAAAAGAAGCAAAGAGTCTCCTGTGTATCAGATTTCCGAAGATGAAGAAGAAAAGAAAAAAACATTTGATCGAGCAGCCTGAACTTAATGATTTAGTGCGTGACCTTAACTTATCTAAACAACATGCAGAACTTTTAGCGTCAATGTTACAGCAGTGGAATTTACTGGCCAAAGGTACAAAGGTCACCGCGTTTAGATTCCGTAATGAAGAGTTTGCCTCTTTCTTTATATTACGAGATAAAATTTGCTTTTGTACTGATCCTGCAAGTGTTATGGAGAAGTTAGGCTATCAACATAATCCAGAAGAGTGGCGTTTATTCATAGACTCATCTAAGAAAAGTTTAAAAGCCGTTTTGCTACATAATGGCAACACTAAATCTTCAATTCCACTTTCCCACGCTGTTGATATGACGGAAACTTATGAAAGTATGTCATTGATTTTGAATTGCACAAACTACAACACATACAAGTGGCAGATATGTGGTGATCTTAAAGTCATAGGACTACTTCTTGGGCTTCAAGGGGGATTTACTAAATACTGCTGTTTTTTGTGCCTTTTGAGACAGTAGAGCAACAGAAAAACATTACAAAATAAAAGATTGGCCGCAAAGAGGTGATTTCGTGCCGGGTGAACCTAACATCAAGAATATACCTCTAGTTGACCTTCGTAAGGTTTTGCTGCCCCCTTTACACATAAAACTCGGATTGATGAAAAACTTTGTTAAAGCTTTAGATAAGAATACCGAAGCTTTCAAATACCTCAAAGAAGTTTTCCCAAAGTTAAGTGAAGCCAAGCTAAAAGAAGGAATTTTCATTGGACCCAAAATCCGAAAAATTCTAAAGGACAAGCAGTTTGAAGATAAACTAAACCCCGTTCAACGTAAAGCCTGGATATCATTCAGAAGCACTGTCACGGATTTTTTAGGAAACAAAAAGTCTAACACGTATGAGGAACTAATCGACGAGTTTCTGGAAAACTACCAAAGAATGGGTTGCAGAATGTCACTAAAAATTCATGTTTTACATTCACATTTGAGTTTTTTTCCACAAAATTTGGGTTCCGTCAGTGATGAACAGGGAGAGAGGTTCCACCAAGATATTTTAACAATAGAACAGAGATACAAGGCCGCTGGGATCCTGCAATGATGGGGGATTATTGTTGGGTCCTAATGAGAGAAAGTAATAGAGAATACAAGAAAAAATCGCCATTTGCAAAAAGGAAATCTACAAAACAGATTCAATAGTTATATGTAATTATTACACGATGTAATAAACGTCTTACATAAAGTTAAAAATTTTTTTTATTTTTAAATTTTATCAGTATATTAGTCAACAGGGCATTTTTCAAATATTTCTTCAAGAGACTTTTTTTGATGTAACTGGAAAACTGTTCGTGATGTTTTTTTTTTACCTTCTAATTCAAACTTAGGAACCTTCAAAGATAACGATGCACGCATAGCCAAGACAGTTGCATTTTTTCGCTTTTTATTTGTAGACTTGTGTATTATTCTGGTCCAAAGTGGAACGTAAGACGTTCATCTCACCGTATGGATAGAAGTTCTCACTGGCCACTATCTTATTGGTACTGATTAACTTCCCATTGGGTAGGGTATGCACAACTCACTTACACCCGCTATTAAGCATACAAATGAAAATGCGCGAGTAATTTTGTGTACAAATAACTTTAATGTTTGATAAATTTAAAATACGATACAATTCTCAATATATCGAAACAGAATTGGAACCGTGGTGCTTAAATTATCCCAGTGCGAGATTGTTGTTGGATCACGTAGAGTTCTGGCGAATTTTGTATGATGAACGAAAGCTGCTAACAGCGAGGTATATGGCGGTAAGGTTAAAACGAAAGGAGTGTTTACGCGGCGCAGTAGGAAATCGAAACGTCCCAATCCCTTTTTTTAGTTTAGCGGCATGCGATGTCTTCATGTGGTGACCACTTGCTGGGTGTGGTGATGTTCTCAATTGTGGTGTGATGTATTGTCATCAGCTGTGGTGAATTAAGCTGTCTAATTAAGGTGCGCCAGTTTTTCCGGATAAAGTGTGTGGATGCTTAACTCATTTAAACAGGTACTAAATCGGTGATATAGAAATTGTAATACTGATCCTTGCCGCAGATAATATGGTATTCCTGATGCCTTAATATGTGGTGTTACTACATATTTCTCGATTATACGAGTATGCTGCAAAGTTAAAAAAGCCAATAAAAAATATTTAAACAGTATCACTTGCTGTAAATAGCTGTTTCCATGTGATGTAGAGAAACTTCAAATGAATGAAATATTTCGGTTTGCAAAACACCCTAAATGAAATCATTCGGTTTCTAAAACATATTGTATTTTTTCTATTTTCATGCATAAAACGCTAGTCAAAAATATTCATTGCTGCTTTTGTAGTCGACTAAGATTGTAATGAGAAAACCTATAATTCCAATCCAATCCGTTCACTCGCATAAAAGAGTATTCTCGTATTAACATTATTGTTTAAAGTGAGAGACGGGGATTTATGTTGATTGAAATTGTTTGAAGATGGATTTTTTTTTGTCTTTTGAACGGTTTTTGGTATCCTTCTAGGTGTCAAGTATATCTTAGAGTTGGATACTTCCATAGGTACTGGTTTGTTTAAGCGGTCCTTGCGTTGAACTTGTGATTAGATCCATGATGAATGTTTACTTTTTGGTTTACATATGTCTTCATGACTTCACTGTTCTGCTCATGAAATAAATAATTTACAATGTGTTCTTATCAGCTGTAAGCTCTTATTTCACTGGGGTATCCAATAAATGGTGATGGTGAATGAATTTTAGCTAAAGAAGACCCATTTTGGGATCTTGGGGAAGACAGACTTGACAGAACTTCTGAATAAACGTTATCTCATGTGGGTGTTAAGTTTATTCAAATGCGTTAAATTTCCTGGGTTCTTTTAACAGCATACTGCCACTGCTACAGCGGATGATCAAGATGTCATGCAGCTGGTTGACCACCATAGCGAACTGTGCTATATTAAGCCCTGTACTTGAGGCGTAGCGTCAGGATCGCAGACTCTTCAGCCTGTTCTTGTTTTTTTAGAAAACGTTGCGGAGACTCATGGAGGGCGGCAAACTGAGGATTAAGTTGTTAAGGACTACAGCAAAGGTAAGTCGGTTGATATTACCTTTCCCGCTGTGTGTTATGGCTGGAGAAAGTTCTTATTCACAAAGAATATGCCATATGCTCCTTTGTCGACATCAATGGGGGCCATAAAAAATGTCCGACCGAAGGTGGGAATTAATTCCCTTGAAAAGTTTGGAATATAATTGAATCTCAAGCATCTTCTCTGCATGGAAAATGTCGAAGCGAAATGGGGTAATGCACAGATATACGAAATATTATATTTTAATGGTTGGCGTGATGCCATTCTACACACAACATGTTAGATCAGGGGATATAGGCGACAGTGGCATTGCTGCAATGATGAATATAGCACTCAGAGAAGTTTAGTTAATGAAAGGATCCACACAGGAACCTTCAAAAATTCTCTCCATTTTCAAATGTATTCCTGAAAATTTGGAGCCCTGCATCGTAGAGTCTACTCCTGGTGCCTTTTTTTTCTCACACCGACTAGCGATAAGACAATGTTGAGGACAGACGCAGTGAGTTTTTTTTTACAGATAGTTGAAAGCTAGGAGGGTAATTGTTTTAGGCGACTGGTTCAGTGCAGTGTTTTTCATGCAGAAGTGGCTGCCATTGGATGTACTGTATTTCTCCGAAGTGCAGCCTCTTTTAGGGAGGACACCATTCACTCCTGCAGCAAAGTGGTAAGTCCATAATACTAGCGTTGAGCTCGCATTGGCTGCCACGTCACACGAAATCATGTGACTAGGGTATTTGACATTAAAATTTGTCATGCTTTTATACGACGCGACAGAACACAATTTTTGCAGGTTTAATGATAAACATTATCAGGATAATATGGGTTTAACAAAAATTGGTTCGACGTTCAATTTGTTAAAGATATCCATTTTGCATAGTTAAGTTTGAATATAGTAGTTCATAATATAAACAAAGAGACATTTACGAGCTAATAATATATTTTTTTTTAATTTCAACGTGCAGTATATTTTTTCTGTATTTTTGGTGTTTTTCAAAACTCTTTCTCCTTGAATACATATGTATGTACACAGAGAAAATAAGTGCGCAAAAATCTCTCTGGTCACAATTTCAAAACACTTTAATAATTCAATCACCTCCTTAATTTTGTTCAGCTCGGAGACATTAACCAAAGAGGGTGCTTCTGGGCGAGTGAGCAGTACTTCGCTTAAAATAGGGGCTAACTGGACAAATCTCTCAAACTTATAAAAACATGAACTCTATCGGGTTCTTATGTCAATAATAATTTTCTTGGCATTTCTTGTAGAAGCTCCGGCATCTTTTTGTTTCTTTCGCAATTTATCACTGGTATTATGACTTTCGTACAGTTCGATTACTCCTAACGTCCCACTCAACAAACGTAAATTGTTCAAAAAATTCATTGTTACCCCAAGGAAGGACTTATTTTTCATTGTCTCCGTCCATATGTCATACGTTAGTCAGAAAATGTCGCACTTACGAACATACTCTTTGAAAATTGAAGACATTGCTTCATATTTATCATCCACTCGTAATTTTATTGTTTATCTACTTGGAACTTTAAAAAGCGGGACCATCATCATCTGCAGAAATCCTTTTCCTTCCACATTGGAAAATAGCTTGTTGTCCATTTTAATATATTTCACTTTTGCTTCTGTGATTTTCCTTAATTTAGAGCCATCGTGGAATGAAATACTTTTGACCTTCTCATAAAAGTCGTTCAGTTGGATCAGCGCTGATCCGATTTATTTTACAATATTGACGGAGTACATGTACCAGGAAACGATTCAGTACATGCAGTCTTCTTATTAGTACTGTCGGATAACTCATTTCGACTTGACGCTGTCGTCCCAACGGTTGGTGATATGTTAATTATTTCTGAAATTTTTTGCTGTTTCGGTACCGAGTGCAGGGTAATTTTGGAGGAGCATTCTGCATTATTAACTTGTGCTAGGTGAGTTAATGTTCCCTCCTTGCACACATGTCACTGGACGACAACACACCACACCAACGCGACCCACATATGAATACATAACACATAAAGACACCACACACTACTACGCACGAATATACACTACTCATGCAGACATCACACCACAACTCTTCACTGAACAACGCATCAAAACCGACCCGCACAGAGGTACAGGCACATGCACATACAGATTCAAGTTAGCACCCCACACATTTGGGGAAATCATATTATACGCGAGCGAAAATAGGCGGAATCTATTTTTACAGTTGCTACCTCCCTCCGAGTGTACTACAAGGTGTTTATGAACGGATCCTTGATGAATTAGTCCAGGACGCCCTTACTACTACACCAAATGTAATAGCAGGCGACTTTAACGCGTGGGCAATCGAATGGGGTAGTAGCAAGACAAACCGGCGGGGTAATGCTTTGCTCAAAACGTTCGCCTTACTAGACGCTGTGCTGCTTAACACGGGAGGCAGAAATACCTTCGAGAAGAATGGCCGCGGATCGATTATAGACATTACGTTCGCCAGCAACTCACTAGCTGGATCTGCACATTGGAAAGTGTGCGACTTCTACACACATAGCGATCATCTTGCCATTATGCTTGAAATCGGCAAGAAGCCGCGAAACCAAGGCAGTCTAAAAAAGCCTCGGAAAAAAGGATTGAAGATGGAAACTCTAGATGAAAACATCTTCGACCTCATGCTGGAAGAAAAAATGGGTAGCTCAACCGACTTAGACCGACAAGCTGAAATGCTGGTAAGTCACATAAGTAAAGCCTGCGACGCGGCCATGTGTAGAAAAAGTCAAAACGCGCCCCGGAGGTCCGCATACTGGTGGAACGAGGAGATTTGCACGCTAAGAAGCGAATGTCATAGAGCGAGACGCCTCTCCCAAAGAAGCTTGGGTACGCCAGAACAAACGAGATTGCGAGAATATTTTAAAAGAAAGCGGAATGAGTTAAAAAAGGCTATTAAAAGAAGTAAGACCTTAAGCTTCAAAGAACTATGCGAGAAGGTAGATGAAAATCCGTGGGGAGACGCCTATAAAATAGTAATGGCAAAGGTCAAGGGGGGTAAAAACCAGGCACCAACCTGTGCTACACTGCTAGAGAAAGTGGTGAAAACGCTCTTCCCATCGCAAGAGCAGCATACAAGCAGAAGAATGCCATCAGTGGTCGAAATTTTGCCAATCGACGAGGAGAAGGTGGTAGAAGCGGCGGAAAGATTCGGCAATACAAAGGCGCCAGGACTTGATGGCATCCCAAACAAGGCGCTTAAGATTGCTGTTAAACACAGCAAGAAGGCTTTTGCGGAAATTTTTTCTAGGTACCTAAACGAAGGCGTTTTCCCAAGAGTATGGAAGAAACAGCGCCTGGTTCTCCTCCAGAAACCAAACAAACCCGCGGGTGAGCCGAGTGCGTATAGACCACTTTGTATGATCGACACGATGGCCAAAATATTGGAGAAGTTGATCTGTAAACGTCTGGAACAACACCTAGAAGGAGAGCTGCCCGGCCTGTCTGAAAACCAATTTGGTTTCCGAAGACATCGATCCACCATGGACGCAGTCGGAAAATTGAAGGACATCGCGCCTAAGGCCATAGAGGGAACCAGGTGGATGCATGGCGATGAAAAATATTGCGCAGTTGTCACACTTGATGTCAAAAATGCTTTTAACTCTGCATCCTGGCCACATATAATTAGGGCTTTAGAGGCAAGAAACACTCCGGGATATCTACTAAGGATAATCAGTAGCAGACAGATAGCTACTTATAGACTGCTACTGTACGACACCGATGCCGGCACAAAAAGCTACGTGGTGACAGGTGGAGTACCGCAGGGCTCCGTATTGGGTCCGTTGCTTTGGAATGTACTATACGACGGGGTGCTACGCCTACCGCTGCCAAAAGAGTCACAAATAATTGGCAATGCAGACGACATTGCTGTGACGATAGTTGCGAAAGAGCTCTCTCAAATTCTGTAATGCGACCACAGCAAAAATTAAGGACTGGCTCACTGAAACTAAGTTGCAGCTGGCTGCAGAAAAGACGGAAGCGGTGCTTATCACGAGCAGGGAAAAATTAGAAACGGTCACCCTAAATATCGATGGATACAACATCAGAACGCAAAACTCCCTGAGATACCTTGGCGTTATGATTGACACGAGATTGAATTTCAAAGCGCATATTGAAAAAGCCTGTAGCAAGGCAGCTGCTGTTACAGCGGCCCTGTCAAGAATAATGGCTAACACTGGTGGCCCTAGTCAAAGCAGGAGAGCCCTACTAGCTAAAGTAAGCCAGTCAACACTGATGTATGCGGCCCCTATATGGGGAAAAGAACTGTGCCAAAAAACTAATGCCAATAAGGCGAAGGCAGTGACCAGGCTATGCGCCATCAGAGTGGCTTGTGCCTTCAGAACAGTCTCACATGAAGCCGCCAGTATCATATCTGGTCTTATGCCTCCGGACCTAATGGCCTCAGAGTTACCTATAGCATACCTAAAATCTAAAGTTATGAATAGGCGTCTAACAGCTGACGAGCGAAAAAAGGAGAGACAGGTTAGCTTCGAAGAGTGGCAAAGACAATGGAACGCGGCAGAAAAAGGAAGATGGACGCACAGACTCATAAAAAACGTATCAGCTTGGATTGAGAGACAACATGGGGAGACAGACTTTTATCTGACGCAGTTCTTGACAGGCCATGGCTGTTTCAGGGAATACCTGTACAGATTCGGCCACGACGATGACACAAAATGTTCATTTTGTAGCAGTGCCAACGAAAACGCCGAGCATATCTTCTTCTTCTGTTCGAGATACGTAATGGAGAGAACTACCATCGAAGGAATAATAAAACAAAGGATGACGCCTGAAACATTATAAGCCACATGCTGCAATCGAAGTTGGTATGGGCGAAAATGAAAGAGTGGGCCGCAATAGCGATCCATGAACTCAGGATAAGAGAACGACAGCGAAGAAGCTTGAGACCAGCTGAATAACCACGAAAGGAGTTTCTGAAGAGGCATTCTTGCCCAGCTTGGTCCTGCGAAGTAATACCTAACGGTGGTCCCGCAGGTCCAAATACAAGCTAACGCAGCCGGAGTTAGGGTTTAGTACGTAGGCGTACTGCCACGCAAGTCCAGTTAGATAGTACTAATTGGGCGTGATCCCGAAAGAGGTGTATCTTTAGCGGGCAATATGAATCGTGCATGCTGCCTGTCTAAGGCAGTATCTTTTGGAAGATTCCCCCTCCGACACAAAAAAAAAAAAAAACAAAAAAAAAAGAACCCACACATTTAAAAGTATCCATATGAAGCATTAATATCATATGATACAAAGCAATAGAATACGACACCAACTAAATCGCTGACAGTGCGACACGTGTAGTAGCAACCTGTCGAAAGCGCAGCGTCAGCAAGCTCCATACCCGTTGAGCGGCAAACGTAGGCTTAAAGTTAAGTGTAATTTATTGTAATGTTTAGTTCAATAGCATATCAATTCAAGAATTCAGAATTCAATAAAGGAGCATAGCTCCCAAAGTATTTATTTTTATAAAAAATTAAATAAAAGTTTTTTAACTGACCCCGGGCAGGACTAGCGCGCAAAATGTAGTAAACAACTTGAAAACCAAAAAGTAAGGCTACGTGAGTGGCGAGTGACAAACGGTACTAAATTAGAAATTAAAGCAAAAACAAAAACACACAAACATGGCAAATTCGAGGAACCCCAGTATCATCAGAAAAAAGGACAACCCCGGAGCGTCATAAAAATCCTATGGAAATATGGAAACCACTACTGTAAGCTTTTACAAAATGTTTTAATATTATTAAAGAAAATATTATTCGTTCGCGGATTGCGCCCCTCGCGTCGGTTGGGCGGGAGGAGGGTAATCGTTGGGTATTATTATTATTATTATTATTATTATTACAAAGAATAAGAAATTTAATTATTTGATACAAAAAGAGAGGAAAACGGTCTTAAATTACTAATCACTACTAATTAATAGCTTTTACAAAATATTTTAATATTATTAAAAAAAATTTATTAATACAAAGAATAAGAAATTTCATTATTTGATACAAAAAGAGAGAAAAAAGGTCTTAAATTACTCTAAGATTTTACAAAAAAATCCTAATATTATTAAAGAAATGGAGTGCTGTTAGAAAGAAACAGAAATACAATTAATTGACACAAAAATAAAAAGTGTAATATAATGCCAGACACTGCTGAAGAATTGATTGAACAACTAAACCTGATGAGGTTAGATTACGGACAAACCATCCATCCTTCAAACCCTCCCACCCCTAACCCCACTCTAATAACGCAGACTATAAATGACTTTACTGAACCCGACCACAGCGTTACACTGAACGCAAACAATACATATAACGAATTAGACAAGATTCCGCACATGGTTAAATGCCTTAGAAAATTTTCAGGACGACCAGGGAAATTTAACTCCTGAAGGAACAGAATTTTTAAAGCATAAGAGGGGGTCAAGAATACCCGTAATTATTTCGCAATACTCCCTACGATCAGGCATAAAATAATCGGCGATGCCGACACCGCATTGGAGCCGTACAATACTCCACTTGAATGGAGTCAAAACCAAAATTTCCTTATGATGCACTACTCGGATAAAAGGGACATAAGTAGGTACCCTCGAATACCAGATGACCACTCTGATCCAACACCACGATGACATTCCGCCCTTCTACCAGAATCCCTTCCCTTATATTAGACAAAATTTCATGTCTCGAATTAAGCGACGAGTCCATACGGACTATGACCAATTCATATAGGGACAAAGCCCTCGACACATTCATTAGAGGGCTAAATGGGGATTTACATCGTCTTCTCAGCATGAGAGAACCGACAACCTTGCCCCAAGCACTACATCTATGTCAAAAACTTGACAATACAAGACCAATATTCAACCACAACCACGATCTCCCCGAAATAGTACTTTTAATAATTTTAATAGCAATAGAGCTGTTTACCCCGAACTAACATATTCCCACTCCCCCAGACGAAATATTGACCAACATGCATTCGGTCGTGCACCAAATCGGTATTCCCAACACTCAGTTATATGCAAAATAATCAAGAATTCATGTCGAGGTTCAATAATAACGCGAACAACTCTCATATTACTGGAAGAAATACCTCCTTTAACAACGGACCGAGCTTACCACCTAAATCACCGACCCCGATGGAAGTAGACCAGTCAATACAATCAAAACAGGTTAATTACCAGAATAGACCCAATACATTCCAGGGCAATCGACCACCGAAGGCTTCGATTTTCGCACAACTGACTCACCCTCCAAGTAAAATACAACGCAATTTCTTTACTAACACAGTAGAATTAGCCCCGAACGGAACATATGATGAATTCTCCCACCATAACAATTGCGATAATGCAAGTAAAAATGATTTTTTAGATTAGCGTCGTCTTCGCTGCCTTATTACGAATTTAAAACAAGGCGCGGAGATACAGTAGATTGGACCAGCAGTATGAAAAATAAAATTCATCATATTGTCTACCTGTCTACATCCTATGGCATTGAAATACGAAATTGAAGAACTTCTTGCTAACGGAATAATAACGAGATCGAAATCTCCGTATAACTCCCCAATATGGATCGTTAATAAAAATCAGATGCCTCTGGTGAAAAAAAGTATCGAATGGTCATAGATTATCGTAAACTCAATTCAGTTATGATTTCATCAGATTCTACTTCGCGAGCCAGATATAAAAACAACAGCATTTTCCATAAACAAAGGAAAATATGAATTCTTCCGCTTACCTTTCGGTCTAAAAAATGCTGCAGCCACATTTCAAAGAGCACTAGACGATATCCTTCGTCAGCATATAGGAGTAAGATGCTATGCTTACATCGATGATGTAATAAAATCGGCAAAAACGAAGAAAAACACTTGAGAAATATAGAATTTTTAGAATATGTAATCAACTCAAATGGGATAAAAACCAATCCCGCAAAAGTAGAAACGGTAGCTAAATTTCCAGTCCCACAAACTCTCAAAGAATTAAGATCCTTCCTGGGTATGTCAAGGTACTACCGACGCTTTATCCAGGATTACGTCAAAATAGCTAAACCAGTAACAGCACTACTAAGAGGAGAAACCGGTCATGTTCTCCAAACGGAACTCGAAGAAATAGAATTAGACAGCGAGGCCTTAGAAGCATTTAATAAAATAAAAAACACTTTAGTATCCGAAGATATAGTCTTAGCGGATCCAAATTTCGACAAAGATTTTGAATTAACGACGGACGCCTCAGATTTTGTATTGGGTGCCGTCCTATCGCAGAACGGTAGACCAATCACTTTCATTTCGAGAACTTTAAGCAAAGCCGAAGAGCACTATACTACCAATGAGAAAGAAATGCTTTCTATAATATGGTCACTTAGAAATTATCTATACGGTTAAAAAAAAAAGTGTCACCGATCATCAACTTCATACATATGCCCTAAGCCATAGGAATAAAAATAGTAAAATGAAGCGATGGAAAGCCATTTTAGAAGATTATAACTACGAACTAACTTACAAACCTGGTAAAACAAATGTAGTTAATATTAGTATGTCAAAAAAGTCTTGCGGTATTTTCGCTAGTTGGCGCTGAAATGGCGTAGTTCTAGTTTTATTCGTCCCATCGGATCATGCTATACCTTTTCGGAAAGCTCATTTTACGCGCTAACACGTGTTTGATTGATTGCCGTTTCTTTTAAGTCGTTCGTGAGTTATAGCGTCGCAAACATGGAGCAAAATAAAGAGAAAATACGGCATATTTTACAGTACTACTACGATAAGAGCAACAATGCATATCAAGCCGCCAATAAAATTGGTGCAGTTTATGGACAAGATACAGTTTCCATTTCCACCGCACAACGATGGTTTCAACGTTTTCGTTCTGGTGTAGAGGTGGTCGAAGATGCGCCACGCTCCGGAAGGCCTGTCGTCGAAAATTGCGATAAAATCGCTGAATTGGTCGAAAGAGACCGGCATAGTAGCAGCCGTAGCATCGGCCAAGAGCTGGGCATGAGTCATCAAAAATTCATTTCAATTTCAATAAAAAAAAATTTAATAAAAATATCGCGAGACTTTTTTGACAAACCATTATAATAAAAATAAGAGGGAAATAAAAGCATTTCTACCAGAACAAATAATATTTGTTAAGAAAAATAGGATATTAGGAATTGAGCTAAGTAAACCCTACTAGAAAACGGAACAGCTAGATTACGAACAGGAACATTTAGGGTAATACACGAAGTTGACATAGAAATATATACGGGGACACTCGACCATATAGAAGCGACTATTGGAACCGAAATAATCCGCAAAACCCTAACTACCCTTTCATATTCCACCTTATAACACAGATAAGAACCCAACTGAATAATCTAAAATTAGAGAAAAAAGTCATGTGTAGAGGAGGATGGAGTCATGTGTAGAAGTTCACGCAAATGAGGAAAGTTCTCTGATCGCCATTCACTTGGGAGTGGCCAGAAACGATTCTTTTACATATGACTCAAGCAGCTCACGACTTCCGGTCTTTGACCAAGTATCCTCTGCGTAGCCTAAGAACATCCGTTTGAAGGCGAGCTAAAGTGAGAAGGCGAAACATCCCCTCCGCAGGGTTGTGCGCTGGGTTTGGGACCCGCCACGTAAAAAACACTCCCCCAATGAAAGAAAGCAACAAGTCTCGGTTGAGAGACCCCCCTTTTGATGACGACCATGGCAAACGAAATAAGGACTAGGAATTAAGGGCATGCATCTGGAATGTCCGGTCCCTTAATTGGGAAGGTGCCGCTGCCCAGCTGGTTGATGTCCTCGTGAAAATAAAGGCTGACATCACCGCCATCCAAGAAATGTGATGGACGGGACAAGGACAGAGACGAGTAGGTCCTTGTGGCATTTACTACAGTGGCCATATAAGGGAGCACAAGTTTGGTGTTGGATTCGTGGTGCGAGAGAGACTCCGTCGCCAAGTACTATCATTCACTCCGGTGAATGTACGTCTAGCCACAATCCGCATCAAAGCGAGGTTCTTCAGCATATCGCTGATTTGCGCCCACGCCCTGACGGAAGAGAAGGACGATGTGACCAAAGATGCCTTTTATGAGTGCTTGGAGCGCACTTATGAGAGCTGCCCCCGCCACGATGTCAAAACCGTGCTTGGCGACTTTAACGCCAAGGTGGGCAAAGAAGGTATCTTTGGCACTACAGTCGGTGAATTCAGCTTCCATGACGCAACATCCCAAATGGGTTGAGGCTGATCGACTTC
This sequence comes from Bactrocera tryoni, assembly GCF_016617805.1. NCBI lineage: Eukaryota > Metazoa > Arthropoda > Insecta > Diptera > Tephritidae > Bactrocera > Bactrocera tryoni. The sequence goes on along the minus strand of NC_052502.1, from coordinate 61,866,459 downwards.
GCCGGAGCCCGAAATGTGGTTATCTGTAGTACTAGATTCCAGCACTCTTCCAGTATTCTAGACGTGCGTACGCTCCGAGGTCCTAATATCGACTCTTGTTGCAGCCACGATTCGCAACCGCCTCTGTGCAGCAAAAAACTCACGTCAACAAACACAAGGAAGGTTCGACGTCAATAAGCTGCAATCACAACTGACAGCCGAACGATTTTCTACTCACTGTGGGACGGCATTTCAAACTCTTTACGTACAGCTGCTTCCGACGGGGTGTCGTGGCGCAGCGGAAAGAAAACAGACTGCCTACCTCGCAACGATACGATCGACTACAACACGTGCGGGATGGGATAGATACCGAGAGTTGAAGAGGGAAGCGAGACGCATTTGCAGACAGAAAAAGAAAGAGGCCGAAATGCGTGAGTATGAAGAGCTTGATGAGCTGGCCGACAGGGGTAATGCTCGATAATTCTACGAAAAAATTGGGGCGGCTTACGGAAGGTTTCAAGACCGGAGCATACTCTTGTAGAACCCCTAAAAGGTGATCTAGTGACCGATGCCCAGAGCATAGTTAAATTATGGAGGGAACACTTCTCCAGCCTGCTGAATGGCAGTGAACGCACAACGCCAGGAGAAGGCGAACCCGATTCCCCAATCGATGACGATGAAGCAGACGCTCTATTGCCCAACCATGAAGAAGTTCGAATAGCAATTACCCGCCTGAAGAATAACAAAGCGGCGGGGGCCGATGGATTGCCGGCCGAGCTCTTCAAACACGACGGCGAAGAGCTGATAAGGAGCATGAATCAGCTTCTTTGTAAAATATGGTTGGACGAAAGCATGCCCAACGATTGGAATTTAAGTGTGCTATGCCCAATCCATAAAAAAGGAGACCCCACAATCTGCGCCAACTACCGTGGGATTAGCCTCTTCAACATCGCATATAAGGTTCTATAGAGCGTATTGTGTGAAAGATTAAAGCCCACCGTCAACAAACTGATTGGACTTTATCAGTGTGGCTTCAGACCTGGAAAATCAATAACCGACCAGATATACACCATGCGCCAAATCTTGGAAAAGACCCGTGAGAGGAGAATCGACACACACCACCTCTTCGTCGATTTCAAAGCTGCTTTCGACAGCACGAAAAGGAGCTGCCTTTATGCCGCGATGTCTGAATTTGGTATCCCCGCAAAACTAATACGGCTGTGTAAACTGACGTTTAGCAACACCAAAAGCTCTGTCAGGATAGGGAAGAATCTCTGCGAGCCGTTCGATACCAAACGAGGTTTCGGACAATGCGACTCCCTATCGTGAGACTTCTTCAACCTGCTGCTGGAGAAAATAATTCGAGCTGCAGAACTTAATCGAGCAGGTGCAATCTTTTATAAAAGTGTACAGCTGCTGGCGTATGCCGAAGAGTGATATTGATCAACGCCCGCGCCGTTAGTTCTGCTTTCTCCAGGCTGGACAAGGAAGCAATGCAAATGGGTCTGGCAGTGAACGAGGGCAAGACGAAATATCACCTGTCATCAAACAAACAGTCGTCGCACTCGCGACTTGCCTCTCAGGTCACTGTTGACCGTCATAACTTTGAAGTCGGAGATAATTTCGTCTATCTTGAAACCAGCGTAAACACCACCATTAATGTCAGCCTAGAAATCCAACGCAGAATAACTCTTGCCAACAGGTGCTAGTTCGGACTTAGTAGGTAATTGAGAAGCAAAGTCCTCTCTCGACGAACAAACTCTATAAGTCACTCATAACTCCCGTCCTGCTATATGGTGCAGCGGCCTGGACGATGACAAAAACTGATGAGTCGACGTTGCGAGTTTGCGTTGGCCACGGCGAATACCGCATTCGATGGAACGATGAGCTGTACGAGATGTACGACCAATTTGACATAGTTCAGCGAATTAAAAGACAGCGGCTACGCTGGCTAGGCCATGTTGTCCGGATGGACGAAAACACTCCAAATGTTTTGAAAGTATTCGACGCAGTACCCGCCGGGGGAAGCAGAAGAAGAGGAAGACATCCACTCCGTTGGAAAGACCAAGTGGAGAAGGACCTGGCTTCGCTTGGAATATCCAATTGGCGCCACGTAACGAAAAGAAGGAACGACTGGCGTGCTGTTGTTAACTCGGCTATAATCGTGTTAGCGGTGTCCACGCCAATAAAGAAGAAGAAGAAGTGAAAAAAAAAATAAAAAGATCGATAAATTTCCTGAGTAGCGCATGGAAATGGATTGCAGGAAGTCCAGACCATGAAGACTACGAAGTAATTTCAAATAAAATAAATAATGTCATAATAATGTAACATTACGTTAGTGATAGCGCCATCAGAGCTAGGGCTGATTTCGGAGTGCAGAAGTGCACGTAATATTTGGAATCGACATTCCAATTAAAGGGGACAGCTAGGAAAGCAACGTTACTTAAATGTGTAGCGTTGTCGTGTATGTCAGAAGACGAGAAAGTTCGAGAACACCGTAACGGGTTCTTCGATGCAGTAGCGAGGCTAAAACAAATAGGCCTCGCAATTGGCGACGAGCTTCTGGCGATTTTGTTATTGTACAGTTTGCCGGCGTCATACGAGACATTTAGATGTGCAGTTGAAACGCGAGATGAACCGCCGAATTCGTCAAATTTAAAGGAAACAAAAAGTACTATCGGTGCGGTAAAACGGGACATTTCGCGAGATATTGTAATGACAAACAACAAGAACAAAATGCGTGTGTGAGTGAAGAAACAAACGGCAAGGTAAAAGTGGCTTTATGTTCAGTAGAAAAAGCATTTGCCGCCCCTAAAGGAAATATGGGATGGTGTTTGGACAGTGGCTGCACATCTCATATGAGGACGAATAAAAACATTTTTTAAAGCGTTAAACTAGTGAATGACGAATTAAGTTTGGCAAATAATTGATCAACAAAGATAATAAGTGTTGGTAAAGTGTGCACCACAGCAACCGTTGGCGGAAAACAAATTGACTTTGACTTAGAAAACGTTTTACATGTGGCCGATTTGGGAACGAATTTGTTGCCTGTTGATAAAATTACTGACAGGGGTTACGCAATTAAATTCGAGAAGAATGAGGCCGTGATTATGAACTGAGATAATGAAGTGGCATTATAGAATGGGACACGTTAACGAACGCTATTTGAAATCAATGGCAAACGGTTTGGTATATGGGTTAAAATTTAAACAAAATGAAATACTCTCCGATTGTGAAAGTTGTGCAAGTGAAAAGCAAGTGTGCGCAACTTTTCCTAGATCAGATGGAAACCGAGTGGGCGATCTGCTAGAGATTGTCCACAGTGACGTGTGTGGGCCATGGCGGTACCAAATATTTTGTGACATTTATTGACGAAAACTCAAGGTGGTGTGAAATATTTTTCATAAAACGAAAATCTAACATACTGAATGTTTTTAAAGAATATAAAGCTAAAGCTGAGACATTCACGGGAAAGAAAATAAAAGCGTTGCAATCGGACAACTGGCGTGAATAATAATGAATTTAATATATTTTTAAAAGAGTGCGTAATCAAACGTCGACTTACGGCACCGTATACTCCGCAACAAAACGGTATGGCCGAACGTAAAAACAGAACTCTTGTTGATATGGCCAGGTGCATGATGAAACATGCGGGTGCACCACCATCATTCTGGGCTGAAGCGGTGAATGCGGCGTGTTATATTCGAAATCGTTGTGTATCAAGAACAACAGGTGAAGTTCTATATTGGATATGGACCAAGAAAAACCAAACAGTGGGGTATATTAAAATATTTGGCACAATAGCACACGTTCTTAACAAAATTAAAAAAAAAAATTGATTCGCGCGCTGAGCCATGTATATTTGTTGGCTACTCATGCGAATCAAAGACGTACCGGTTGTATTCAAACACTAAAAAGTGTATTATAATAAGTCGTGATGTAAAGTTCATCGACAAATCTGCTTTTAATGAAACTTTTGAAGAATTTTAGTACAAAAATGCAAAAGACGTTGATTATGAAAATAAAATGGACGTGATATTCGAAAATAGTAATACTGATAGCGAGATCGAATGTGGGAATAAAGAGTCGGTAGACGCGCTTAATTTTGAGGTTGGTGCAGGTAATAAAGTACGTGATAGAGGTCGACCAACATATGTACGAACGGGGCAAAGAGGGCGACCACGAAAAGTGTCTCGCCAGTTACTAATCCAGATGATTTCTATGAGTGCAACGAAGTACGTTTTATAATTCATGATCCACTAACTTTGGTGGAGGCATTGAAGTGCGAAGACGCGTCTTTACAGGTAAAGGCGCTTGAAGACGAATTTTTGGCGCATATGAGAAACAAAACTTGGCAAATAGTTGAAAAGCCTTTGAATCGTAAAGTAATTGGTAACAACTTTGTGTCATGATGGAGTCATGTATAGAAGGGGGGATGGAGTAATGTGTAGAAGTTCACGCAAGTGAGGAAAGTTTTCTGATCGCCATTCACTTGAGAGTGGCCAGAAACGATTCTTTTACATATGACTCGAGCAGCTCACGACTTCCGGTCTTTGACGAAGTATCCTCTGGGTAGCCTAAGAACAAGAGCTAAAGTGAGAAGGCGAAACATCCCCTCCGCAGAGTTGTGAGCTGGGTTTGGGACCCGCCACGTAAAAAAAATTCCCCCAATGAAAGGAAGCAACAAGGCGCGGATGAGAGACCTCTCTTTTGATGACGACCATGGCAAACGAAATAAGGACTATGAATTAACCTGGAATGTCCGGTTCCTTAATTGGGAAGGTGCCGCTGTCCAGCCGGTTGATATCCTCGTGAAAATAAAGGCTGACATCACCGCCGTCCAAGACATGCGATGGACGGGACAAGGACAGAGACGAGTAGGTCCTTGTGGCATTTACTACAGTAGCCATATAAAGGAGCGCAAGTTTGGTGTGAGATTCGTGGTGGGAGAGAAACTCCGTCGACGAGTACAATCATTCACTCCGGTGAATGATTGTCTATACACAATCCGCATCAAAGCGAGGTTCTTCAACGCCCACGCCCCGTCGGAAGAGAAGGGCGATTTGAGCAAAGATGCCTTCTATGAGCTCTTGGAGCGCAACTATGAGAGCTGCCCCCGCCACGATATCAAAATCGTGCTTGGCGACTTTAACGCCAGGGTGGGCAAAGAAAGTATCTTTGGCGCTACGGTCGGTAAATCCAGCCTCCACGACGAAACATCCCAAATGAGGCTGATCGACTTCGCCGGGGCCCGAAATATGATTATCTGTGGTACTAGATTCCAGCACAAGAAAATACATCAAGCTACCTGGTTGTCTCCGGATCGAAAAGCCACCAACCAGATCGATCATGTTGTGATAGACGGAAGACACGTCTCCAGTGTTCTAGATGTGCGTACGCTCCGAGGTCCTAACATCAACTCGCACCACTATCTTGTTGCAGTCACGATTCGCACCCGTCTCTGTGTAGCAAAAAGTGCACGTCAACAAACACAAGGAAGGTTCGACGTCGAGAAGCTGCAATCACAACAGACAGCCGAACGACTTTCTACTCGGCTTGCAGTCCTGGTCTCTGAGAGCACTCGTCAACAACTCGGTATAAGGGAACTGTGTGACGGCATTTCAAACCCCTTACGTACAGCTGCTTCCGAAACCATTGGTCTTAAAAGAATGCAAAAGAACAGTTGGTACGACGAGGAGTGCCATGTCGCAGCGGAGATAAAAAAGACTGCCTACCTCGCAACGATACGATCGACCACAACACGTGCTGGATGGGATAAATACCGAGAGAAGAAGAGGAAAGCGAGACGCATTTGCAGACAGAAAAAGAAAGAGGCCGAAATGCGTGAGTATGAAGAGCTTGATAAGCTGGCCGACTGGGGTAATGCTCGAAAATTCTATGAAAAAATGCGGCGGCTTGCAGAAAGTTTCAAAACCGGAGCATACTCTTGTGGAACCCCCAAAGGTGATCTAGTGATCGATGCCAGAGCATACTTAAATTATGGAGGGAACACTTTTCCAGCCTGCTGAATGGCAGTGAAAGTACAACGCCAGGAAAAAGCGAACCCGATTTCCTAATCGATGACGATGGAGCAGAGGTTCCATTGCCCTACCAAGAAGAAGTTCGAATAGCAATTACCCGCCTAAAGAACAACAAAGCGGGGGGCCGATGGATTACCGGCCCAGCTCTTCAAACAAGGTGGCAAAGGACTGATAAGGAGCATGCATCAGCTTCTTTGTAAAATATGGTAGGACGAAAGCAAACCCAACGATTGGAATTTAAGTGTGCTCTGCCCAATCCACAAAAAGGGAGACCCCACAGCCTGCGCCAACTACCGTGGGATAAGCCTCCTCGACATCGCGTATAAGGTTCTATCGAGCGTATTTTGTGAACGGTTAAAGCCCACCGTCAACAAACTGATCCGACCTTATCAGGGTGGAATTAGACTTAGAAAATCAACAACCGACCAGATATTCACCATGCGCCAAATTTTGGAAAAGACGCGTGAAAGGAGAATTGACACACCACCTCTTCGTCGATTTCCAAGCTGCTTTCGGCAGCACGAAAAGGAGCTGCCTTTATGCCGCGATATCTGAATTTGGTATTTCCGCAAAACTAATTCGGCTATGTAAACTGACGTTTAGCAACACCAAAAGCTCTGTCAGGATCGGGAAGGACCTCTGCGAGCCGTTCGATACCAAACGAGGTTTCAGACAAGGCGACTCCCTATCGTGAGACTTCTTCAACCTGCTGCTGGAGAAAGTAATTCGAGCTGCAGATGTTAATGTTTTATAAGAGTGTACAGCTGCTGGCGTACGCCGAAAATATTGATATCATCGGCCTCAACACCCGCGCCGTTAGTTCTGCTTTCTCCAGACTGGACAAGGAAGCAAAGCAAATGGGTCTGGCAGTGAACGAGGGCAAGACGAAATATCTCCTGTCATCAAACAAACTTGGCTCTCACGTCACTGTTGACAACAACCGGAATATTTTACGTAGGTACCTGCTGACGTCAGCTTAACTCCACGGTACTCAAAAGTACAACGGATCAAATCAATGCTTTGATCAGCGCCTTGAAAATGCCAGTCATTTTCACTACCAATTGGCAGTGTGGAATGGACACACTAACCACCTTAGTAGGGTTCGAGGCCCATCTAAAACCTCTGCCGTACTATGGGTCCGGCTCCCGGTTGCAATGCAACTCCACATCGAACTGACAAAAAAGTCAATTCTGCCCGCATTTAGGTACAAACCGCAACCACCACGATACTCCCCGAGGGGCCAGTCCGCATGAGCAGGTTGGAGTTACCTCCAAGGGCTCCTGCTCCCCGTGGTACCAGAATATAGTCTCCGGTCAGACCTGGTAGCCGAAACTACTACCAGTTGAGCTTCCGTACTGCTCTGGACTGGTGGCCAAAATAGAAGGTGAGGTTGGACCCCACTGACACACAAAATATACCCAACGCAACACACAAAACTCATACTAAAAACTAGCCCTAAGTCACAGTTAAACGCCTTCGCTGCTTAAATAACTCACGCGCATACAACCATAACAATTCGGTATTCCGACTAGTGGAGATCACACCACTAGCATCTAAGTGCCCATTCGTCCAGCTAATCCCCATACCTCCCAAATCCCTAATGTCTGAGTACATCGGGCATTCTGCAATAACATGCACCCAATCTTCTACCCGCGCCCCACAAAAACAACCGGACCGATCAGAAAGGTGACTCTGATGCAAAAATGCCTTCAAAGACCCATGCCCGGTAAGCAAAAAACTTTGACTCAGACAAAATCTGAAGTCTGCGTCATCCGCAACAAACCCAACATCCCGAATGTACTCATATGTCAATCGGCCATTGGGACAATTGTCCCAACGTTTTTGCCACCTACACCTAACCCTATCATCTAGAAGCCTTTCGCTCCCTAAATATCCCTCCCTCTTCACATCATCATCGAGGATCCAATCGCACTGCAGAAAAGAAACACTCAAACCCCTTCTTAACCTGAAAGCAACAGCACGCTGTATGACAATCAGGTCAAGAGGGGGTGCTCCCAACAAAACTTGTAAAGCCCCCGTCGAAGCAGTACAACATACAGGCAGACATGCAAGCATCATACAACGCCGCACCGAGAGGAGTTTTTGGTGACCCGAGACCGCCACTTCTGTTTCCCACCACACAGCAGCTCCATAACTGGCACAAGCTACAAACAAGCTACGATATATTGTGCGAACAGCACGACGCCCGAGACCCCAATCACTCCTCAAGATGCGTCGTACTTTGCCTATGACCGCCAGTATGCGCTCCTTAACCCTGATCAAGTGTGGAGTAAAACACATTCTTTCACTCATAGTCAGTCCCAGATATTTGACTTGCGTCACATATCTGATACTGACTCCATTCACACGGACAATCGGTGGACGAACCGGCGACAATATACCTTTCAGCAGCATTGTCACCGTTTTATCCATCGATATGTCAACCCCCACACCAAAACCCCACGACTAAAATCTAACTCACACCGCGAACGACCTTCAACCAGAAGTAGAAGATCATCCGCATACGCACAACACTATATGGACACAGGTGGAGATATTTGAATCAAATTATGATCACTCAACAATAATCAATCAACAATCATAGCTTGGATTATTCACAACTACTGCAGCATTAACTCTAAGGTCCGAAAAGACCCTAAAACCTCCAGGAACTTTAACCACACCATTAGTAGCGTAGGGCTCCAGGAGTAGAGCAATACTACACCCACCCTCAGTCGTACAACCCCCCAACTCACACATTACGGCATACGATCCCTGGCAATTTAACTGGATAAACCCCCCCATCAATGTCTGGCGAGGGCACGCTCAACAATGCTACAGTAAATCCGGCAGACAGCTGACATCATAAGATGTTCAGCTGGTCTACCCTCGAAAGCATAGTTGCGGCAATGTGCTGCATTGACGCAACCGGCAGCTCTCTGGCCTTCTTGACCGCATCTCCGACAGACGTCTGACAAAGCCCTACAATCAGCCACTCTATGGTCAAAACCCTTACACCGGAAGTAGCCAGCGACGGGGCTATCCGGTCGCACCCGGAAGGGAAACCACTTAATGTGGCACCTACCTGCCTCCAAGAGGGCGGACATCAACTTGCCCGTACTCTCAAGGACGACATTGGTCCTACCATCAGCGGTCATCGTTCAGGGGTGACTGACCATCCTCACGTCAGACTTCTGGGACGCCGGGCTGAAGTCCCGGAGATTCAACCGGAATAACTCCTCCATGAATTCCTTATGGAGGATCTCCGTGTGAACCCCCTGGACCACAACCCAAGCTGGCTGGCTGGCGACCGCCAGCTGCTGGCGTATGCCGATGATATTGATATCATCGGCCTCAACACCCGTGCCGTTAGTTCTGCTTTCCCCAGACTGGACAAGAAAGCAAAACAAATGGGTCTGGCAGTGAACGAGGGCAAGACGAAATATCTCCTCTCATCAAACAAACAGTCGTCGCACTCGCGACTTGGCTCTCACGTCACCGTTGACAGTCATAACTTTGAAGTTGTAGATAGTTACGTATATTTGGGAACCAGCATAAACACCACCAACAATGTCAACCTGGAAATCCAACGCAGGATAACTCTTGCCAACAGGGGCTACTTCGGACTGAGTAGGCAATTGAGAAGTAAAGTCCTCTCTTCACGAACAAAAACCAAACTCTATAAGTCGCTCATAATTCCCGTCCTGCTAAATGGTGCAGAGGCTTGGACGATGAAATCAACTAATGAGTCGACGTTGAGAGTTTTCGAGAGAAAAATTCTGCGAAAGATTTATGGTCCTTTGCGCATTGGCCACGGCGAATATCGCATTCGATGGAACGATGAGCTTTACGAGATATACAACGAAATTGACCTAGTTCAGCGAATTAAAAGACAGCGGCTACGCTGGCTAGGTCATCTTCTCAGGATGGACGTAAACACTCCAGCTCTGAAAGTATTCGACGCAGTACCCGTCGGGGGAAGCAGAGGAAGAGGAAGAATAGACCTCCACTCCGTTGGAAGGACCAAGTGGAGAAAGACCTGGCTACGCTTGGAATATCCAATTGGCGCCACGTAGCGAAAAGAAGAAACGACTGGCGCGCTGTTGATAACTCGGCTATAATCGCGTAAGCGGTGTCTACGCCAATTAAGAAGAAGAAGAACAATTTTGTATTTCGTGCTAAAGATGAACATCTAAAGAAAGTTCGACTGGTTGCAAAGGGTTATGCGCAATGACCGGGGGAAGATTTTCATGAAGTTTCCTCTCCGCTTGCACGGTCAACTTCAGCACGGCTCTTTACAGCATTGAGTACAGAGCTGGATCTCCAGACACATCAGATGGGTGTGGTCACTGCGTATTTGAATGGAGATTTAGACGAAAACATCTACATGGAAATTCCAGATTTACTTATGAGTGTGTTAAAGAAAATTCAACGAAGTCAACCTGTGGGCTTAAAAGGTTTGACAAAGTATAGTAGCGAAATACAACAAACAGCAAGAGAGTGGCAAGCAACTGTACAACGAGAAAACCTCATCTGCCTAGTAAAGAAAGCATTGTATGGTTTGCGACAGTCAGGGTTAACGTGGTATCACAAAGTATCAGCAACTCTAAACAAGATCGGATTTAAATCAACGAAATTTGATCCATGCTTCTACGTACGTCGAGAAGGTGGTAACATTATGTTGGCCATTATATATGTAGATGATTTGTTGTTAGCATCAAATAACGGAAGTTGGTTAAAGAAAACGAAAACAACGCGCTCGCAACATTGTGATATAAAAGATATCGGTTACGTTAATCGTTGTTTGAGTATAGATTTTCATCAGAATCTAGAGAAAGGCGATATCGCAGAGGACATACGCGGAATCAATAATGAAGCAATTCGGAATGTTAGAGTGCAATCCTTCGAAAACGCCAATTGAAGTGAATTGCAAACTTACCATTCCTTCAACAAAAAATGAGGTGATTATGCCGAAATATCCATTTTAAAACTTAATCGGCCCTTTCATTACTTAGCGGTATTTACAAGGCCAGATATGGCGTAGCGTATGCCGTACATTTTATGAGTTAGTTTAACAGCGATTATACTGCAGGGCATTGGAAGTCAGCAAAAAGAATTTTACGTTATGTCAAGGGCACAATACAACAGAGTCTACTGTATAAGAACACAGGTGCAGATTTGTATGGTGTAGTCGATGCTGATTGGGGAGCAAATTCAACAGACAGACGATCGTATTCAGGGTTTGCATTTATTTATGCTGGGTCGTCTATAAGTTGAGAAGCACGGAAGCAACGTACTGTTTCGCTTTCCAGTACTGAGTCAGATTACATCGCTATAACTGAGGCGGCTGGAAGCCCTTTATTTGAAAGACGCTTTGAAAGAGGCCAAGCATAGTATTGTTCATCAAGTTTGGGCCTTATCGATTGCAATCAAGATGAAGAAGAATAAGCTCACTACTTCGAGAAGAGGTGCTGTGAAGGCGAAGTAGTTCGTGTTAAATAGTATGTACTTTAAATTACAAATATGTACCTCTTGCGACCATGTATTCCTTTTCTATATTCGCTTTTGTTGTATCCTTTTATAAACTGTAAAGACATGTTTATCCATATTGAATAAAGTCAGTCGTTATTTAACCCTAAACCTTCACGGACCATCAAACAATAACCAGGTATTAATTAACAAACTTACGATAGACAAAAATAACAAATAATATAATTAAAACTATACAAAGTGAAAAAATTTAGAAATAGCATAATTTTTACAGCTAAAATACAAATTAGAAATAATTAAAGAAAAAGTTTTAAATGTTGCATAAACAACACATTGGGCGACATAATAAATTCGTTTATCTCATCTTCTTCTTATTCTTAATTGGCATTGACACCGCTTACGCGATTATAGCCGAGTTAACAACAGCGCGCCACTCGTTTCTTCTTTTCGCTACGTGGAGCCAAATGGATGTTCCAAGCGAAGCCAGGTCCTTCTCCACTTGGTCCTTCCAACGGAGTGGAGGTCTTCCTCATCCTCTGCGGGTACCGCGTCGAATACTTTCAGAGCTGGAGTGTTTTCGTCGATCCGGACAACATAACCTAGCCAGCGTAGCCGCTGTCTTTTAATTCGCTGAACTATGTCAATGTCGTCGTATATCTCGTACAGCTCATCGTTCCATCGAATGCGATATTCGCCGTGGTCAATGCGCAAAGGACCATAAATCTTTCGCAGAACCTTTCTCTCGAAAACTCGTAACGTCGACTCATCGGTTGCTGTCATCGTCCAAGCCTCTGCACCATATAGGAGGACGGGAATTATGAGTGACTTATAGAGTTTGGTTTTTGTTCGTCGAGAGAGGACTTTACTTTTCAATTGCCTACTCAGTCCGAAGCAGCACCTGTTGGCAAGAATGACAAGAAATTATCTACAACTTCAAAGTTATGACTGTCAACAATGACGTGAGAGCCAAGTCGCGAATGCGACCATTGTTTGTTTGATGACAGGAGATATTTCGTCTTGCCCTCGTTCACTGCCAAACCCATTTTCTGTGCTTCCTTGTCCAGCCTGGAGAAAGCAGAACTAACGGCGCGGGTGTTGAGGCCCTCGATATCAATATCATCGGCATACGACAGCAGCTAAACACTCTTATAGAAGATGGTACCTTCTCTATTTAGTTCTGCAGCTCGAACTATTTTCTCCAGAAGCAGGTTGAAGAAGTCGCACGATAGGGAGTCGCCTTTTCTGAAACCTCGTTTGGTATCGAACGGCTCGGAGAGTTCCTTCCCGATCCCGACGGAGCTTTTGGTGTTGCTCAACGTCAGTTTACACAGCAGTATTAGTTTTGCGGGGATACCAAATTAAGATATCGCGGCATAAAGGCCGCTCCTTTTCTTGCTGTCGAAAGCAGCTTGGAAATCGACGAAGAGATGGTGTGTGTCAATTCTCCTTTGACGGCTCTTTTCCAAGATTTGGCGTATGGTGAGTATCTGGTCGGTTGTTGATTTTCCATGTCTAAAGCCACACTGATAAGGTCCAATCAGTTTGTAGACGGTGGGCTTTAATCTTTCACACAATTGAGGAGGCTAATCCCACGGTAGTTGGCGCAGATTGTGGGGTCTCCTTTTTTATGGATTGGGCATAGCACACTTAAATTCCAATCGTTGGGCATGCTTTCGTCCGACCATATTTTACAAAGAAGCTGATGCATGCTCCCTATCAGTTCTTCGCCGCCGTGTTTGAATAGCTCGGCCGGCAATCCCTCGGCCCCTGCCGCTTTGTTGTTCTTCAGGCGGGCAATTGCTATTCGAACTTCTTCATGGTCGAGCAATGGAACGTCTGCTCCATCGTCAGCGATTGGGGAATCGGGTTCGCCTTCTCCTGGTGTTGTACTTTCACTGCCATTTAGTAGGCTGGAGAAGTGTTCCCTTCATAATTTAAATGTGCCATCGGTTACTAGATCACCTTTGGCCAGCTTATCAAGCTCTTCGTACTCAGGCATTTCGGCCTCTTTCTTTTTCTGTCTGCAAATGCCTCCCGCTTCCCTCTTCAACTCTCGGTATCTATCCCATACCGCACGTGTTGTGGTCGATCGTAACGTTGCGAGGGAGGCAGTCTGTTTTCTCTCCGCTGCGACATGGCGCTCCTCGTCATACCAGTTGTTCTTTTGCACTTTCCGAAAACCAATGGTTTCGGTTGCAGCTGTACGTAAGGAGTTTGAAATGCCGTCCCACAGTTCCCTTATACCGAGTTGTTGACGAGTTCTCTCAGAGAGCAGGAGTGCAATCCGAGTAGAAAATCGTTCGGCTGTCTGTTGTGATTGCAGCTTCTCGACGTCGAACCTTCCTTGTGTTTGTTGACGTGCAGTTTTTGAGCACAAACGCGGGTGCGAATCTTGGCTGCAACAAGATAGTGGTCTGAGTCGATGTTAAGACCTCGGAGCGCACGCACATCTAAAACACTGGAGACGTGTCTTCCGCCTATCACACATGATAGTTTTTCCATCCGGAGACAACCAGGTAGCTTGATGAATCTTCTTATGCTGGAATCTAGTACTACAGATAACCATATTTCGGGCCCCGCCGAAGTCGATCAGCCTCCACCCATTTGGGGATGTTTCGTCGTGGAGGCTGAATTTACCGACCGTAGTGCCAAATAAACCTTCTTTGCCAACCATAAGTGCGCTCCAAGCACTCATAAAAGGCATCTTTGGTCACATCGTCCTTTTCTTCCGTCGGGGCGTGGGCGCAAATCAGCGATATGCTGAAGAACCTCGCTTTGATGCGGATTGTGGCTAGACGTTCATTCACCGGAGTGAATGATAGTACTCGGCGACGGAGTCTCTCTCGCACCACGAATCCAACACCAAACTTGCGCTCCTTTATATGGCCACTATAGTAAATTTCACAAGGACCTACTCGTCTCTGTCCTTGTTTCGTCCATCGCATTTCTTGGACGGTGGTGATATCAGCCTTTATTTTCGCGAGGACATCATCCAGCTGGGCAGCGGCACCTTCCCAATTAAGGGTCCGGACATTCCAGGTGCATGCCCTTATATCGTAGTCCTTATTTCGTTTGCCATGGTCGTCATCAAAAAGGGGGTCTATCATCCGAGGTAGTTGGCAATCTTTCATTTGGGCTTTTTACGTGGCGGCCACTCCCAAGTGAATGGCGATCAGAGAACTTTCCTCACTTGCGTGAATTTCTACACATGACTCCATCCACCACTCCACCTCGTCATTCATAAAGTTCCATAATAGTGGGCCTAACACTGAGCCTTGGGGTACTCTACTCGAGATCTCTTGGTGCCTTTGTTCGTATCAAAAATCAGCCTTCTGTTTTTAAAATAACTCGTTATTATGTTTAAGAGGTATTCAGGGGCCTGTATTTCATCCAGGGCTTTGATTACCCCATTTTGCCGTATTGAACGCATTCCTGACATCCAGGCGCGCTGGTTACGCAATACTTTTTTGAGCCACTTTTCCATCTTTTGCCACTTACTGCTAACCTCGTAGTATCGACGACTTCTCATAATGCGCCAATAGTGGATCTCTTTTTTATAAAGCTGTATTATCTCTCTGATAATCCGCTGGCTTTCTGGATTGCTAACTCCAAGCGGTTTCTTATTATAGTTTCGTACACTTTACCCATTGTGTCGAGCATATACAGGAGTCGGTACGATGAAGGTTCTTCAGGTGGTTTCTTCCTTTATACAAGCGTTGTACATTTTAGCGAATACTCGAGCTTATAGCTTCCTTCACAGCTCTGTTTAGTATGCCGTCTAATCTAGGCGCTTTGGTTTTTTTGACTTCCTTTGCTGTAGTCAATAGTTCTTCTTCCGGGACTAACGGGGGTGACTCTGCAGCTTTGTTTCGTCGCTCGGCATAAGAAATCCGGTCGTGTTTCGGGAATAATATTTCGACGACTTTTTTTTTCCCCCATAAAAGAGACATATTTAGGTTGCTGCTGCTTGTTTTGAAACCTCGAACGTACGTAAGTACGTGTAAAGTCTGATATGTAGATATGCACATAGCTTCAAAGTCCACGGTGGCACCTATTCTGCAATACCCCTTGTTCTTTGGCAAACAAAACCAAGCAGGATTACGTATACAATATATTCGAAGTCCACATTGGCATATATCCCGCAATACCCCTTGATTTTTTATCAACAAACACAAAGCAGGATTGTGTAAAACATATTAAAGTGTAATAAATATGTACATACATGCATATGTACAAAGTGCAGTGACCTCAAGCACCAGCTCTCATTTGCACACAATAAACAAAAATGTCCACTTATAAGTATATATAGGGTCCGACTTCAAACCGTTCGCGCAGCTGTCGCACTGGAATCAGCTGTTTATAAATTTGCTGAATGACAGTTCGGAGTATTGTTCACAAGTGTACAAAAGCGTTTTACCAAAAGTGAATGCAAAAAAAAGTGATCTGCTATGGAATTCAAACGTAATACTGTGATTGCTTTATATTTAGCTGGAAAATCACAACCAGCAATTGTTCGTGAGCTCAAACACCTCAATGTGAATAAAGTTTTTGTTTATCGCACCATCATTCGTTACAATGATACTGGTAGCATCGCAAAACGTCATGGAGGTGGTCATCAAAAGACTGCAACGTCACATGAGATGGTTAGGGAAGTGAAGAAGCGACTTGAGCGATGGCTAAAGAACTGAAAATATCCGACCGCAGCATCCGACGCATATTGAAAAATTAGCTCAAGGTCAAGTCTTACAAGTTCCAAAAGGCCCATGATCTCACACCGAACAAGGAAGACTTGATAGTTCGAAGCAGTTGCTTCGCTTGGCCGAAAGCGGTCAAATTCCGAACATTGTGTTTTCTGACGAAAAAAATTTTCCAATTGAGCAATTCGTAAACTCTCAAATCGATAGGGTTTACTTCACCGACCGTTCATATGAGAATCTAAGTCATCGGTTGGCTACCAGGAGGCAGCACCCGGAAAATAATGGTTTGGGCCGCTGTTACCGCAGATGGGCGCTCTCCAATTGTTTTCATCGACGTGTAACCAACTAAAAAAGTCATAAACTCGGATTGGAAAATTATTTTTAATTATTTTAAAGTATAAAATGTGTGAAAATAGTCATAAATTCAGGACAAATTCACTTTTGACCCACTCACGGACAATGGCTTTCTTCAGCATCTCGATACTGGTGTATTTTTGCCGGACCTTGTATATATATACAAAAGATAAAAATTAAACTAAATATTATTTTTATAAAACTCTACCGACCAGGTTTTCAATAAAACATTTTTATTTATTCGCAACATCTTTTAACTGAGCTCAGACTCAAAAGAGTCTAAACCAATTCACTTGCTAAAAGTTCCAAAGATGATTTTTAACAAAACAAGTCCATGTACACCTGCAGAAGCTACACGTACGAAACAGAAAAGGGGAAAAACATAACATGCAATAAATTCATTGCTGAGAGTGAGAGTTTAATAAGATATTGCAATCGGTTTTCATCTTCGTCCATTCAGGAAAACTCTGAATCGGCATTAGAAATCAAAAAGGAAAGTCTCTATAATGTTTGGCTACGCCTCCAAGCTTCTTATGACGCAATAGTAGAATCTGATGACTCAGATGTACCAGAAAATTTAAAATCCTCGGCTTACTACAAATATGAAAACTGCTTAGATCAGTTTGAAGATACAAAAACAATGATATTAAAGCAATTGCACTTGCATCAAGAGGCAACACTGAAATTTTTCATGGTGGTTATGAACAATGGCCGTCCTTCCAGGACATGTTAACAGCCGTTTACATAAACCATCCCTATTTATCAAATGCTTAAAAATTGTATAATCTCCGATAAAAAACAAAAAGTCAAGCAGCCGTCGTCGTAAAACAGTTCGCATTAAATGACGACAATTTTCATATGCTCTGAAATTAAGATACCAAAACGAACGAATACTTGTAGATTAGCAAATAACGATATTAAAGAACTTGCCAAAAATTCAAAAGGAAACAAGTGAAGAATATATTAAACTTCAATTCACTATTTCCAACTGTTTGTAGCTTTTATCGACACAACAACTGGGACCCAATTCTGGTTAATATATGCACCGCCTCATATCCAGAAAAATCGTTATTGCTATGGGAGCAATCTCTCTCATCAAGAAAAAGGGCTCCACGTAACAGCACATTAAATATTTTCTAACTACCCAATTTGAAATTGCATAGAGGGTAGATAAAAAGATAACTTAACCAAAAGGTATTTCTCATGATCTTAATAGAAGCTTCCAAATACCCCAAGTCAGTAGCAACAATAATTTAAATAGAAACTTCTTCAAAAATCAAACATTCTCATCTTAACAGTGCAAACAAACGTCATGCGAACTATGCACAGGGGGCATAAACTTAAATCTTGCGTGAAATTAAAAAAATTAAATATCATTGACCGAAAAAGTATTGTAAAGTCAAAAAGACTTTGCACAAACTGCTTATCACATGCATACATGCTTAAAGGCTGTGAAAGCAAATTTAATTGCGTTTATAGCCATAAACGACATCATTCGATGTTACATATTCCAAATTTCTCCAGCTCACCCCCAAATAGCGCAAACGTAAAAAGAGCAACAGGTTTAGTTTCAACAACAAATAGAGAAAACTGCAAAGAAGCACCATGCTGCTCAAAGGCGTTAAAAACTCAAACGCTACATAGCGGAAATCACAGTAGGGTACTACTATCCACAGCAGTCGTCTCCATCGAACACCGAGGAGAACTTTTTAAACTCAGGGCCTAAACAGACCAAAGATCACAACGATCATTTATAGCGTCTAGGGTACAAGATATGCTGCAACTGCCAACAAAATTAGCAAATTTTTAACTTACGTGAATGGGCGGAAGAGTAGTTCAAAACTCAAATAAAATATACCCTATTATCCTAATTCCCCCCCAAGCGGATATGTGAATTCTGGCACAAAATACCATTTTCGGTTGGGTCCTAAGTGGATTAGTTGGGGAACCAGTTACCACGATGACAACT
Organism: Bactrocera tryoni; assembly: GCF_016617805.1. Classification (NCBI taxonomy): domain Eukaryota; kingdom Metazoa; phylum Arthropoda; class Insecta; order Diptera; family Tephritidae; genus Bactrocera; species Bactrocera tryoni. The sequence goes on along the minus strand of NC_052502.1, from coordinate 61,847,929 downwards.
CAAGTTGAGAAAATCTCCAACGAATACCTCAATTCGCAATTAAGAAAAATTTGGGAGCTAAAAGAACTCTCCCCATATCAAACAGAACCGCCGAAGATCGGTATTGTGAAAATTTTTACAAAGCCCCAACTACTTGATAAGATAATGGCCGGTACGTCGTACGACTACCACTAAAGCCAGAATTTCCCAACACACTCGCCTTAGGTCATTCCCGCACCTCTGTTATCCAACAGTTTCAAAGTAAGAACCTACTTAAAAAAGGCGAGTTGAAACCAGAATATGATAGGGTCGTAGAAGAATACCTCCATTTAGACCATATTGAGGAAAAAACCATAATGATAAGAGCTTTTGTCAATGCGTCAAATCCACCAGTTCGGGAAATTACTTATTGACATTTTATTTACGGGACCCACGCTTCAGCCAGACCTAATACAAGTTTTAAATTGGCGTATCTTCAAATACGTATTTAATGGGAACGTCGAAAAAATTAATAAAAAAATAGTCTTATATAAAGACGATCACGATTTTCAACTAATTATTTTCAGAAAATCTCCCACTAGTCCACTACGCGATCTTAAGTTAAAAACAGTTACCTTTGGCGTCAACTACTTATGCTCCATATTTAGCCATTCGAACACTGCACAAATTGGCGAAATACACCAAAACTTTTCGCCCCGCAGAATGGCTTTCGCCAATTATGATACTCGTACAAGCCAAATTCTTGACACAATAATTATGGTTAGATTGGACCGAACAAGTTAAACCACTCCGTTTTGAAAAGTGGTCCCAGTTCGCTAGCAATCTAAACGATATCTCACAGATACAAATCCCGCGGTAGGTAAACTCTTCCACCGAATACAAAGTCAAATTACACGGCTTCTGTGAGGCTTCTGAGAAGGCATACTGTGCCACTATATATGTGCGCACACAAAGCGATACCGCGACCACCAGCCACTTATTAGTAGAAAAAGCTAAAGTGGCTCCTCCAAATCGCCTCGACTTGAGCTCTGTATCGCCCTACTACTCCAAAATTAGTTTCCATGGTACAGACCCACTTAAACATGAAGAAATGCCGATTCCATCACTTGTGCGATTGTGAAATTGTTCTAGCCTGGTTGCAAAAACCACTATACGCACGGAAGACGTACATATTTAATCGTACATCACAAATACTTGCCTAGTGGGATCTGCTACTTGGTGACACGTAGCTAGTGCTGACAATCCTGTCGATTTAGGTACAAGAGGGTGCAAGACGCTGCACCTTGCTACCGCCACCTTTTGGTAGAATGGCCCCCGATGGTTAACAGAATCTCTCGATTCTGTCGAAAAATCTACTCCTTTTACACAGCATTGGATGATAGTGACATCCTTGAGCGATTTTCATCATTTCATCAGCAATTCATTGACGCACCTAGAACTTCAAAAATGCAAAGGTCGCTCTAATGCCATCAACTCAAATGCGCTACTTCAGCCGCGATATGTCATTATTAAGAGAATCAAAACCCATTGATAAAAGGAGTTCACTCTTAGACACGAACGGTCTGCTTCGTGCGAATGGTAGACTTGCTCAAGCCTAACGTATAACGAACGTCACCCTCTAATTATACCATAGAAGTCTCAACTTGCCACAATACTCCTCAGTTATATCAATGTACTTATGTTCACGCTGAACATCGTTTAATGCAGCATATAGTCCGCCAAGAGTTCTATATTCCCCGTCTTAATCCCCAAATAAAGAAATGCATTTTTATGTGCAAGATCTGCAATATGCACAAGTAGAAGTTGCGAACACAGATTATGGCAGCACCACCACTGAATCGATGCAACTTCGCTCTTCTTCTTCTTTACTGGCGTAGACACCGCTTACGTGATTATAGCCGAGTTAACAACAGCGCGTCAGTCAATTCTTCTTTTCGCAAAGTGGCGCTAATTGGAGATTCCGAGCAAAGCCAGGTCTTTCTCCAACTGGTCCTTCCAACGGAGTGGAGGTCTTCCTCTTTCTCTGCTTCCCCCAGCGGGTACCGCGTCGAATACTTGCAGAACTGGAGTGTTTCCGTCTATTCGGACGGCATAACCTAGCTAGTGTAGCCTCTGTCTTTCAATTCGCCGAACTATCGCAATGTCGTCGTATATCTCACACAGTATAAAGTACTATAAATCTTTCGTAGAAACTCGTAACGTCGACTTATCAGATGTTGTCATCGGCCATGCTACTGCACCGTATAGCAGGACGGGAATAATAAGTGACTTATAGAGTTTTGTTTTTGTTCGTCAAGAGAGGACTTTACTTCTAAATTGCCTACTTAGTCGAAGCGGGACCTATTGGCAAGAGATATTCTGCGTTGGATTTCCAGGCTGACATTGTTGGTGGTATTAATACTGGTTCAACTTCAAAGTTATGACTGTCAACAGTGACGTTAGAGCCAATGTCGAATATCAGGGTGTCCTGCAGACGTTTATTTAGCAGGGCCCGTAGGAGTGGGTTCACTGACGACTGGGCGTTGTATAAAACAGGAGTTGCATTATACAAGTCCGAGTTAACAAAGGCTAAGAGGACCTCGTGACGAGGCCTGGAGACGAGTCAGAGTTACGTTCATCCCGACGGCTAGCAAGAGCTCCCATGTTACGGCAAAGGATTTCAGTCCCATCAGCCTCTCCTCCTTCTTGCTTAAAACTCTGGAGAGACTTATGGACCGGTACATAAAAAGGCGCATTCCGATATACTATCTATCAAGAGCGCAACATGCTTATCATAATGGCAGATCAGTGAATACTGCCCTGCACACCATCGTGTCTTGGCTTCAGGAAGCCGTAAAGGATAAGGATTTCGCTGTAGGGACCTTACTTGATATCGAGGGAGCTTTCAGCAACGTCCTGCCTTAGTAATTGCTCTTGACGGTTTTGGGGTTGAATCGAACCTCAGAAACCTCATTTTCAGTCTTCCGTGCGATAGAGTGATCGAAACGGAATGGAGCAATGCTTGCGCGCGGCGAAATTTGAGTAGGGGACTCCACATGGTATTTCCGGTTATTTTTTGTCACAATGCATAGGGTATAAAGTCAACCTAAAGATCGATATTATTGAAATGAGCTATATGGGAGTTAGGAGAAATTTTGACCAGAGTTTATTCTTTGTATGACTTTTATATTTTAAGGGATAAGTAGTGTAATGTGGAATGTCTTTTGTGACATATTTTTTTCATAGAAATTTTTATTCTACAATAGAACTTTTTTACATATCATTAGCTCTATCGTGGAGTGTAAAAACAAATGTTTTCGGAATTTTTTGATGACTGTCGGAGAAATGGCAGGGTGAATGAGATGCGTTTTTTCTCTGGCGGACACGATTTCTCATGTTTGGATCATCTGAAACACAAAAACCCAATTTATTCTTACGGTCTGTGCGTGAATGGTTATTGTCCCTACTAGAATCACGAAAAAATGTTGATAAATAAAAAAGTAATTAACGCTTTTATTTTTTTTTTTAATTTTTCTTCATGTTTTTTTACATAAATTTTGTCATAACATTGTCGATAAATTATAAACAATATAAACACGATGGCCAGGCGTTTTGTGAACATTTAAAAAAAAAATTAACCAAATCGGTTGAGTGGTTCGACCGAAATCATGTTCGCCGGTTTAAAAAAGTGTGTTTTGAGAAAACCGCTTTAAAGTTTGAGGTGTGCACTCCGAGCGCTCCGAACGTCGAGCGGTATTATTGTTTTTGGGTTTTTCGAAACCTTCCAATGGTGAAATGGGTTTCTACATTAATTCTAAGAGTATAAGGAACAGAAAATGCAAAAACAAAAAAAATTTTTTGAAAAAAAATTACCCTACTGACCCCTTAAGTAATTATCTGTTGTTATTGACACAAGAATCCATATAAACGTTGACGAAAAGTGGCGGATAATGACTATGGGTTCACAGAGGTGAAGGTCATGACAAGTCGAGAAAGATCTAATGGTATCCTTGAGCAACTTGGAAAACTTAGTTGCAAATACCGACTGAAGCCGAAGCTTCCAAGTGCTTGACTATACTTGGATATGATTCCAACACAAGTATGGAGGGATATCAACGAAAGAGGGGATACAAACGAAACGGCTTTAGCGTTTCGACTTAGGAAAATAATGACACATTGGTGCACAACATTGAGAACCTTCAGACGACGACAGCTGTATGGTATCCGGTGAAGAGTCTTCTCAGCCAGCTTAGAAAACCACACAATAGAGAATAAAGTGAAAAAGAGACAGCCGTAGTGTAAGATAGTATTGAACATTGGGCAATAGGGAGTTTCACTCCAGGACCCGAAGATATATTCCCGACTCACTTACAACCGTACCAGAGCTAAAAATTATTTCGGACCAAAGTATTTCAGACCAATTGTTCCTTTTTCATTTTTCTTAAAAATGTTGGAACGGCTGAAAGAATTACACGTAAGAAGCAACCTAAACCTAGAAAATATGGCACTTTGGCAGTATCCGTTTTCTAAAGGGAAATCTACAGAAACTGCACCAAGCTCAGTATATGAAACATCTCTGGTAAAAGAATATACCCTTGTAACTTTCATTGAAATAGAAGCCGCTTCCAACAACATCCAGCCTAAGGCCATTCTGATCGCGTTGAGATTTGAACATTTCTGAGTCTCTCTGGGAATTAATTGCACAGATGTTCTTGAGCAAGTCGAAAATTTCAACGCTGAGAGCTTTAAAGTGCAGATATTTCCAAAAGGGTGCATATTCACTGTTTTGGAAATTAACAATTTATAAAATTTTGATTGATCCAGGAAAGAAGGGTGTTCAATGTTCAATGTTCACTGTTCATGTTGTGACCTAAGATGACAATATGACAGTTTAGATTAAAGGTAAATTCGCGAATTCCTCCGCTAGCTTTATGCAGACAATATTAAATGATATTAATCGATGGGCCGTATCGTGCGGACTGAACGCTAGCAAAACAGAGCCACTATTGTTTACTAGGAAACGCAATACTAAAGAAATTATTAAATGGTACCAGGTTAGTGGTAGAAGACAAGTCAGTCTACTTGGAACGGATTTTTGACAAGAAGCTCTGATGGAAAGCAAATCTGGAAGATAAAGTAAAGAAAAACTTTACATGTGTAAAATAATGGTGAACCCAAATGGGAATTAACGGAAAAGAAATACGCGGTAGGAGATATGGAAAGCATAGAAAGTGCAACCAATATTTGCTTCAGTGCGACACTCGAACAACGCCAAACCAGGCATTTACGGTAATTCTGTCAAAAAACTTGTTCTGTAAATAAGCGGTAGCAAAGTCAACTCTCGGTTAGAGAGTTCCCTTCAAAAAAAGGTACATGGGCGTAGGGTTATGCATCTATACGGATGGCTCCCACTAGATAACCAAGAGGGAGGTGGTGTTTTGTCCGCGAAACTAGTTACCAAAATCGCCTTCCCTCTACCAGACCACTGCAGAATATTCTAAGTGCACCATATAGCAGGACGGGAATTATGGGTGACTTATAGAGTTTGTTCGTCAAGAGAGGACTTTGCTTCTCAATTGCTTACTCAGTCCGAAGTAGCACCTGTTGGCAAGAGTTATCCTGCGTTGGATTTCTAGGCCAACATTATTGGTGGTGTTTACGCTGGTTCCAAAATAGACGAAATTATCTACGACTTCAAAGTTAAAGGCTAGCCAGTCAAAAACGCTACTCCCTTCCTTCCTTTTCCTTCCTTATCGGCAAAATGTGTGCACACTGAAAAACGTGGTAAAAACGCAGAAATCAGCCAGCTTTGTTTGTTTACATTTGAACAATGTTGCCATTGCCCAATACGCATATATAGTTTTGAGCACATCTTTGTTTTCAATTACAATTTTTTACAATATAAAATACCAAAACTGAAAACAAACTATCAAAAATAGTTTATATATTTATAAATAATAGCATTCGACTCAGATTTTGAGTTATTTTAAGAAAATGTCAAACATATTGAACAGATTGAATTATAAAAGTTGATAATTACTATAGTATATCGATATTGGCAACCCTTCGTTGTGAGAGAGCAATCAGCTGACACGTTTCCACGGCAAAAATCCAAATGTCGTGAATTCTCACGTCATCCCACGTCAAAGAGAGAAGGGAGTAGCGTTTTTCACTGTGCAGTTTCATTGCGCGCCCATAAGACGGCTCGGATAGGTCCTTCCCGATCCTGACGGAGCTTTTGGTGTTGCTCAACGTCAGTTTACACAGCGGTATTAGTTTTGCGGGGATACCAAATTCAGACATCGCGGCATAAAGGCAGCTCCTTTTCGTGCTGCAGCTTTGAAATCGACGTACAGGTGGTGTGTGTCGATTCTCCTTTCACGCGTCTTTTCCAAGATTTGGCGCAAGGTGAATATCTCGTCGATTGTTGATTTGCCAGGTCTAAGGCCACACTGATAAAGTCCAATCAGTTTGCTGACGGTGGGCTTTAATCTTTAACACACACAGTAGTTGGCGCAGATTGTGGAGTCTCCCTTTTTGTGGATAGGGCAGAGCAAATTCCAATCGTTGGGCATGCTTTCGTCCGACCATATTTTACAAAGAAGTTGATGCATGCTCCTTATCAGTTCTTCGGCGCGGTCTCTGAATAGCTCGCCGCTTTGTTGTTCTTCGGGCGGGTAATTGCTATTCGAACTTCTTCATGGTCAGGAACGTCTGCTCCATCGTCATCCATTGGGGAGTCGGGTTCGCCTTCTCCTGGCGTTGTACGTTCACTGCCATTCAGTAGGCTGGAGAAGTGTGCCCTCCATAATTTAAGTATGCTCTGGGCATTAGTGACTAGATCACCATTGGGGTTTTACAAGATTATGCTCCGGTCTTGAAACCTTGTGTAAGCCGCCTCATTTTTTCATAGAATTTTCGAGCATTATCCCTGTCGGCCAGCTTATCAAGCTCTTCGTACTCACGCATTTCGACCTCTTTCTTTTTCTGTCTGCAAATGCGTCTCGCTTCCCTCTTCAACTCTCGGTATCTATCCCATCCCGCACGTGTTGTGGTCGATCATAACATTGCGAGGTAGGCAGTCCGTTTTCTCTTCACTGCGATAGGGCACTCCTCGTCGAACCAACTGTTCTTTTGCATTTTCCGAAAACCAATGGTTTCGGTAGCAGCTGTACGTAAGGAGTTTGAAATGCCGTCCCATAGTTCCCTTATTCCGAGTTGTTGACGAGTGCTCTCAGAGAGCAGGAGTGCACGCCGAGTAGAAAATCGTTCGGCTGTCTGTTGTGATTGCAGCTTCTCGACGTCGAACCTTCCTTGTGTTTGCTGACGTGCTGACAAGATAGTGGTCCGAGTCGATGTTAGGACCTCGGAGCGTACGCACGTCTAGAACACTGGAGACGTGTCTTCCGTCTATCACAACATGATCGATCTGGTTTGTGGCTTTTCGATCCGAAGACAGCCAGGTAGCTTTATGTATTTTCTCCATCATATTTCTTGGACGGTGGTGATCAGCCTTTATTTTCACGAGAACATCAACCAGCTGGGCTGCGGCACCTTCCCAATTAAGTGACCGGACATTCCGGGTGCATGCTCTAATATCGTAGTCCTTATTTCGTTTGCCATGGTCGTCATCAAAAAGGGGGTTTCTTTTCCGAGGCTGTTGGTAATTTTTCATTGGTAGTGTTTTTTACGTTGAGGGTTCCAAACCCAGCACACAACCCTATGTAAGGAATGTTTCGCCTTCTCACTTTAGCTTGCCTTCGAACGGATGTTCTTAGGCTACCCAGAGGATACCTGGTCAAAGACCGGAAGTCGTGAGCTGCTTAAACCATGTGTAAAAGAATCGTTTCTAGCCACTCCCAAGTGAATGGCGATCAGAGAACTTTCCTCTCTTGCGTGAACTTCTACACATAACTCCATCGTCCTTCTTAGACATACAAAATTTGTGAGGACTTTGGGAGCACGTCAAAATAATCATTAGTATTTGAGATACGCGTCGTGTTGTGAGGCTCGATTTTTACTATGACTGAATTTATTGAACAAAGAAGTGCGATAATGCACCATCTCATACTGCATTTTTTATTCTTGATCATTTCGCCACATTTTCAACTAATATCTTACCGCAACCACCGCATTCGCCTGATGTAGCTTCGTGTAACATCTGGCTATTAAGCGAATTCATATGACCACTCTGAGGACACCGTTTTGACTCAATTGAGGATATGAAAGCTGAATCGAAGAAGGCTCTGATGGCCATCACGACGGAAGATTTTTACAAGTGCTATGATGACTGGAAAATTCGTTGGCATAAGTGTTTTGCAGCGGGTGGGAATTACTTCGAAGGAGATGAAATGGGCAAAATGCACCTTTCAATTTGATCACAGTAGTATATGTAAATTTTAAAGTTTCATGAGCAACTCTTTAATAGATATTATAAAATGCTAGTGCTTACGTTATTTAAATGATTATTTTGAATTACTTTGAATATCTGTTCAATTTTATTGGAATATTACTTGTTGTTTGATGCTATATCAGTTGTTTCATTTTTGTGCATATTTTAATGACTGGTACGCTGTTGTTAACTCGGCTTTAATCGCGTAAGCGGCGTATACGCCAATAAAGAAGAAAAAGTTAAACATGCTTCAAGTATTCCTAAATTTTTTCATGCAACATCTACTGTGGTTAACAGAATGACATACATTCGTTATCAAATCTTTTCACAGCCTTTTAAAGATAACAAATACTTTTGTTGCCAAATAGATTACCAGTGTGTTACCGATGACATATACAAATTATTTTACGCGCATGATTCTAGTGAGTAACTGAACTCAGTTTCCTTTATTTATTGTTCTTTTATACAATATACTGCCTAAAGCTAGATACAAAAATTAATCTTACATTCTAAGAAGTATATCTTCAAACTGCTTAAGACAGATCATATGTGTTAAGTGGAAATGTTAATGTTACAATTTTCGAATTAAATCTTGAGTTACATCTTACATTCTAAAAAGTACATCTCCAATCCACCTATGACGGACCATATATGTTTGTCATTACTGTCATGCAGTGGTGGAGCTGTTTGAACCATGTGTAAAAGAATCGTTTCTAGCCACTCCCGAGTGAATGGCGATCAGAGGGCGGCAAAATTTGGAAAGTAGAAAAAAAAAGTGAGTGAGATGTGAAACATCGAAATTATTTTATAAAAGTAATAGCAGAGAACGTATATTTATAGAGAAGGTTCACGATGTCGAAAATTTAGGGATATTTCAACTTTGAGATATTTGCTGTTTTGGATGAGCGTGTTTCACCACAGAAAATTATTAGCTTGTTTCACCCCTTAACATCAGGGGCAGGAAAGTAACAGAACTGAGCATTTTCAGTGTTAAATGAGAAAAATTTTGCTATTTGTAAGAACACTTATCAACGATGAGAAAGTTCCACGCCCATGGCTCATTTACTCTGTTAAAAATGGGTCTGTATTCTGTGCAGCTTGTCTTCTTTTTGACGGAGACTGTTCATTTAATGGCAAAAACGGATTTAATAACTGGAAGCATGCAGGCGTTCGTGTTAGTGAGCATGAGAACTCCAAACATCATAAAAAATATATGTTAATCCTTAAGCAAAGATCGGATACTAAGAATAGAATAGACCATGACTTAGTCATTCAAACAGAGATCTCCTATCGGAGAAATGTTTTAAGAAGAGTAGTCGCTGCTACTAAAGCCTTAGCTTCTCGAGGACTTCCATTCCGAGGAAGTGATGAAAAGTTTGGGTCACCAAATAATACTATGTTCGGACCGACAACGAAAACATGTTTTCGTGGGAAAAACTGGTTTTCGCACGAAAACTTGTGTTTCCGTCCATGTAAAATTTGTCAAACGAAAACACAGTTTTCGCTGAAAACTACTTGAAAACTTACATTCCACTCATTGTAATCGGTGCCTGCTCTAGTTTAATCGATGTTTTTGGAAGACATATTTTGCCGGCTCTAAATAGTCACTTGATGTTTGTTTACATTCCATATACAAATACAGCTGTCACTTGATATTTTCATATTAGGAGGATTCTCTTGCTTTTGCAAAACCCTAGCACGGTGCAAGAATTGCAGAATTTTCCTCTTGGTGCACCGGCACAACAACAAACACACGCAGAAAACTATTTGCAATGGCTTAAAATATGTCAGACTAAAACCCATGTTTATTTTCGGCTCTCTCTTGGCCTTGCATATTTCGGTATAGGATTTTTGCATTTTGTGTCAACGTGCAATCTTCCAAGAGCAAGAGAATGCCGCTATTAATAGTTGTCAGTGAAAAACACACATTGTCAAAATGTGTTTTCCAAATGTTTTCAATGTCGGTCCGAACATAGTATAATGGAAATTTTTTAATGCTTATTGAATATCTTGCTTCTTTTGACCCCTTCCTAGAAGAGTATATTCGAAAATTCGGCAATAAAGGATCTGACAGTACGAGTTACTTATCAAAAACTATCTACGAAGAATTTATACGGCTTTTATCAGAAAACGTATCTTCTATCATAGTTCAAGAAGTCAAATCAGCGAAATATTATGCGATTATTGTAGATTCCATCCTGATATATCTCATGTCGACCAACTTTCGTTTGTTATCAGATACGTGCAAAAAGATGGAACGCCTGTTGAACGTTTTCTGATGTTCATTGAAAATTCTGGACATAAAGCTGAAGATTTGCTAGTTGCTGTATTATCGATTCTCGCGTTTTTTGATCTTGATCTCACCGACTGTCGAAGTCAGTCATATGATAACGCCAACAACGTCTCAGGAATTTATTCAGTTTTACGGGCAAGAATTCATGAAATTAATGATCTTGCAGAACATGCTCCTTGTGCTGCTCATTCTATGAATTTAGTCTTTCTTTAATACTGTACTAACTTTATTAAACTTCTTTACTGCATCGACGCACCGCTGGGAAGTTTTACAATTTCATTCTGGAAAAAGAATTGCGCTACAATCTTTATCTGCAACCAGATGGTCAGCTCGTTATGAAGCTGTTCATGTACTTAATCAAGATTTCGACGAAATAATCGACACTTTGATTATTATTGAAGAAAGTATGGAAGAAAATGCAATTAAAAGACAAGAAACTAAAGGTTTAGGAATTCAATTGGAGCGACTTGAAACAGCATTTATGCAGATACTTTGACATTTTTTACTCTCACGATTCAATGCTGTTAGTCAAGGATTGCAGAAAGTTGATTGTAGCATTACTGACGTGATCGACGATTATCGTGGTTTGATCAAAGTTGTTGCTGATACGAGAAATGAATTCGAAATCTATGAAAAACTGCTTTAAATATTTCAGAGATAAAAGAATATAAAACGACAGTTTCTAGAAAAAGAAAGAGAAAATTACATGCTGATGAATCACGGGATGGAGATGTACAACTGTCAGGTCGAAACCACTTTAGAGTCGACACTTTTAATGTCATTCTTGACAATCTGGATTCTGAATTGCGAAAAAGATGTGTTGCATATGAAAAGATTCATGAAAAGTTCTCAGTTATTATTGAATTTGGCAATTTGGATAATAGATTCGTAACCGAGCTAAACGTTTACAAAATGTTTATTCTTCAGATATTGAGTCCTCATTGGAGGACGAAAAAAAGTTCGAACAAAATTCACCTTCCAATATTCTGAAACTTTTGCGTGCAAACGACCTTTATACAGAGTTTCCGAACGCAGAAATTGCATATCGAATATTTATTACTTTAGCTGTAACAAACTGTAGCGCAGAACGATCGTTTTCTTGTTTGAAAAGAGTTAAAAACTACTTACGTTCTACAATGAGTGCAAAAAGACTCAATGGCTTAGCTATTCTATGCATCGAATCAGATGTACTTCAACGTTTAGGTTGTGAAGATTTAATCGACCAATTTGCAATTCAAACAAGTAAGGAAGGGCTAAGTTCGGGTGTCACCGAACATTTTATACTCTCGCATGATAAAGTGATAATCGGGATTTCATCATACGTCATTTACATATTTTTCAAATACCGTATTATTGTAAAGTTTTATTCCGCTATCATCATTGGTTCCTAATGTACTATATATTATACAGAGAAGGCATCAGATGGAATTCAAAATAGCGTTATATTGGAAGAAGGCGTGGTTGTGAACCGATTTCACCCATATTTCGTACATGTCATCAGGGTGTTAAGAAAATATTATATACCGAATTTCATTGAAATCGATTGAGTAGTTCCTAAGGTATGGGTTTTGGTCCATAAGTGGGCGAGGCCACGCCCATTTTCAATTTTCAAAAAAAGCCTAAGTGCAGCTTCCTTCTGCAATTTCTTCCGTAAAATTTAGTGTTTCTGACGTTTTTTGTTAGTCGGTTAACGCACATTTAGTGATTTTCGACATAACCTTTGTATGGGAGGTGGGCGTGGTTATGAACCGATTTCCTCCATTTTTGAACTGTATATGGAAATGCTTGAAGGAAACGACTCTGTACAGTTTGGTTGACATAGCTATAGTAGTTTTCGGGATATGTACAAAAAACTTAGTAGGGGGCGGGGCCACGCCCACTTTTCCAAAAAAATTACGTCCAAATATGCCCCTCTCTAATGCGATCCTTTGGGCCAAATTTCACTTTAATATCTTTATTTATGGCTTAGTTATGACACTTTATAGGTTTTAGGTTTCCGCCATTTTGTGGGCGTGGCAGTGGGCCGATTTGGCCATCTTCGAACTTAACCTTCTTATGGAGCCAAGGAATACGTGTACCAAGTTTCATCATGATGTCTCAATTTTTACTCAAGTTACAGCTTGCACGGACGGACGGACAGACAGACATCCGGATTTCGACTCTACTCGTCACCCTGATCACTTTGGTATATATAACCCTATATCTGACTCTTTTAGTTTTAGGACTTACAAACAACCGTTATGTAAACAAAACTGTAATACTCTCCTTAGCAACATTGTTGCGAGAGTATAAAAAAGTGGAGAAGTTTTAGAAATGTACTTTTTGGAAGTATATGAATTCACATTTTAAGACTTAAAAAATTGTTGCATAAAGCTTATTTGCCAATTCATTAATTAGATATGATATTATACATATATGTACATATGCTAACAATTATCATTAAATTCATTAAATTATTAACCATACATATAAATATATAATACATGTATTATATATGTATGGTATTTAATTACAAAATTCTTGTAAAAATCAATGTTTGAGTATTACTTTGCTTATTGCAGTTTTGCAACAAAACTGAAAACACGGGGGATTAGTATTCCATCTTTGCTGGCATAATGCTTTCGAATTTATGCATGCACATATATACATATTGCTTCTTCACAATTTGTGCAGAAATGAAAACAGCTCTGTCAAGCCACCAAACTGATACAGTGGCTAGCAATCCAGAATTTTAGCAATCTTAAATTGCCTGTCGAAATGCTCCGCCTAGCATCCTGAAGATACGTTGATGATGACTGCAAACAATTTATTTAGCATAGTTTTAAATTATAACATTACAAGCAAACTTTCTTATGAAATATATTAATTGATAATGGGATCAATTGCAGGAATCTTGCACTCTGTAAACCATAGCCACAGCAACGGGCGGACGGATATTCTAGTATACATATGTACATATATAATATCAGTTAAGTTTTGAAAAAATGGGGATACATCGAAGTACACAAAGAGAAAAATGTCGAAAACATATGTTATACCTGTATCTCAATTAAACACTTTTTTTGTGCTTTTTTTCTAATATTCCAGTTGACAATCTGTTTTTAACCTTGATAGCTTTCTTCCACTAGTTATAAATCCTAGTGGAACCGGCCTCTCTGTTTGTTGCATTAATTATCCGAAAATTTATCATCATTTTATGATTGCGAATGTATTTCACATGTCTTGATATTCATATTTTCTCCCAGAATATGAAAGTTCCCAGCGGGATATGGTAGATATTGATAAGCGAGCAAGGTAAACGATGCATCATGATTGTATCGCTTACTCCGACCGATGAAAATTAACGCGGCGATGTCCTACGAAAAGTAACAGATCACCTCTTTCGCTTACCATAGGGACGAAGAATTCTTCGATGCCACAGTTAACGGAGAATTCTTTGATGCCACAGTTAACGAAGAATTATTTGATATCATAGTTAACGAAGAATTATTCCATGCCACAGTTAACGTACAAAAACTCACCTTATAGGCCATTTACACTTTTTGTTTAAAAGAAAAATGGGGTCGGCTTTAGTATACCATCCCAGGATTTCGGGAATAAAATTGGTATGGTCGGATAGAGGAGATTCTCCAGATCACGAATATATATGGTTATAGCCGCAGGAAGCTTATAGTTTTCGAGTTATTCGCGTTTTAAGTTGAAAATTTGCAATATTTTAATTACATATTTTCGATACATAAAATTAATTTTGCACTTATATTTTTCACTTTTATATACACTAACCAATCACTTATTCATTTGCACACATTTATTTTATATAATATAGTGCAAAAATAGCTTTTAGTAAACATTTAAATTATTGTTGAATTTGATTATTTAAGAATAACAAATGAATTACAAACTGTCATATAATCAGTGTTACCTTATCGACATCATTTGTAAAAATAAATGTGTCAAATAATCAGTGTTACTATAGTAAAATATTTTACAAACTGAAATAAAAAAAATATAAAGAAATATTATACCCTAAATACAGGAAACATAATCGTTGATAAACATTAAAAACATTTAAAAAAAATTTAAAAAATTTAAGTGGCTGCCAATGTAAAAATGAGTTCTACGGGAGAAAAAAAAATGTATATACCCGGTGTTGGACCGACCAGGGTTATTTTTTTGAAGCGCGACCGAAAGGCCGCCCACGCAAAAAGGAGTTCTACGCGAAAAAAAATTTGGTACACCCCGGTGTTGGACCGACCAGGGTTATTTTTTTTGAAGCGCGGCCGAAGGCCGCCCACGCAAAAAGGAGTTCTACGCAAAGAAGTAGCAATGTCATAGAGGGCATAACAACCACTCTAACATCAATGCGATCTAACGGATATACTTAAGTACTGCTACTTTTAAAGTAAAGTACCGTTGTTTTTATTTGTCATTTTTATAATTATTTCGTGTTTGGAAGATTAAGCTGTGTGGACATATAATTATATTAATTTTTATTAAAATTACGGAAATATTTTTGAAAAAAAATGGAAAATAATTCTTCAGGTATGATAAATTAAATATTGAAAAGAATATTTAAATCATGTTTCTAATACTTTGTTATAACTATATGTAGATCTGAAAGAAGAAGCGACTATAAATGTTCGCAAATCAATCAAGCGTGTCAGAGGTGAAGGAATGTGGAATATTTCAAAAATATTCAACACATTTCAAACAGGAGTGTGGAAGGTCACTGGGTGTTGGGGATGATTGAGGATGGGAGCAACGACCTGCGGCTGGAGGTATGCCCAGATAATGATAGGTCTGCGGAGGTGCTCATACCCCTGATTAAGAAGCATGTTGCGCCAGGAACTACAATAAGATGGTTTGGCGAATCACGGGTATGAGCACCGAAAAGTGAATCACAGCGATTTGGACAATCTATTTGTGGCTGCAGATGGAACGCATACGCAGCGTATAGAATCCCAGTGGCGTGTGATTAAAAGGTTTTTTGCGAGGGACAACCACAACAATCCCGAAAACTTCGCCGACCTAATTTTTGAGTATGTTTGGCGGAAAAATGTGACCAACAGACATGAAGATCTTTTCGTCAAATTATTAGAGGCAATAAAATTTATATACAAGCCTTAATACACGTTTGTTTTATTAAATTTAAACAATTTCTTTATATTTTATGTTTTCCTTTCTCTTATTTGGGGTATAATTTGTTTACTTAATTTCTTTTAGTTATTTTACACGCATAAAGGAGTTCAACGCGAAGAAATTCTGATACACCCTGGTGTTGGACCGACCAGGGATATTGTTTTTTATAGGTTGTTGATTTTCGTATTTGGGGTATGATCTGTTCCCTTTATTTCATTTAGTTATTTTACAAATGATGTTATAAGGTAACACTGATTATATGGCAGTTTGTAATTCATTTGTTATTTTTAAATAATCAAATTCAACAATAATTTAAATGTGTATTAAAAGCTATTTGTGCACTATATTATATAAAATAAATGTGTGCAAATGAATAAGTGATGTGCTAGTGTATATAAAAGTGAAAAATATAAGTGCAAAATTAATTTTATATATCGAAAATATGTAATTAAAATGTTGCAAATTTTCAACTTAAAACGCGAATAACTCGAAAATTATAAGCTTCCTGCGGCTATAACCATATATATTCGTGATCTGGAGAATCTCCTCTATCCGACCATACCCATTTTATTAACGAAATCCTGGGATGGTATACTAAATTCTTCCCGAAAAATGCACTAGATTCAATACAATCGTTTTAAGGTTTTATTTTATGCGAAATGCACTTAAAAATTGTTATAACAAAATGTGTTTAACTGAACTGAATTATTACAAATTACGAACGACGTCGTGACGAGAAAACGACGCGAGATCCTTTCTCGTTCCTTTTTGTTCTAATTGGTATGCTGGATGGTGTCGTCGCTTTTTATTCTAAGTTTAAACACAAAAATAAACCAAATTTTTAATTAAAACATCAGCTCACCTGATCACGACAAACTTTTTGCTTGATGATTTGACGAAATAATGAAAAAATTTAATTATAAATTTTATTCCATCAATTTGTATTTGTCGTTTTTCAAGTACTTACTTGACTTGTAAATATGAACACAGTAGAATTTAGCCGTATAGCTTACTTGTATGCATTACCAGGTATCGAAGAATTCTACGTAGAATATTCTTCGAAGTATTCTTCAAAGAAAAATGTAAGCGGTGAACCATTATCACGCTGGGGTTTTCTGCATATTTTGTACATTTTTGCTGAATTCATTTTGAGAAAATAGCTTTGGCGTATATGCTTAATCCTACATTTCACCTCCACTGAAGAATTTAGCCATTTTTGGGAATTTGGCGACGTCATTGATTCTGAGTACGTACCATACGCGAATTACTTTTGAAACGCGAAGGGAGATATTCATTGATTTGATTTGATTTTTATTAAACTTTCCGAATAATTTTTGCTACAATAGCCAAATTCGCTTAGAACAATTCTTACTAGCACGGCGGTGTGAATGAATGAAACTCCCACTCCCCATATAACGGTACTGTTAAAAACTACCAAAAGCGCGGTAATTCAATAACTAAATACGCCAGACATTAAATTTTATCCTCGAGATGTTATGAGTGCGTTTTATACGAGCCGGTGTAAAAATTATACGATGACTTTTAGGTAAAATAACATATCTTGGGATCTGCTCGAGCGGTTTCAACCAAATTCGGTCCTCTGACATTCATGCTCCATCTAACTCTTTCGTTTTAAGTGCACAAATCACGATCGAATCAATAAAACGGTATAATGCCTTTAAAGTGTGCCACCTTATGACCAAACATTGTCAAAATCCAACCAAAACTGTTCCAATCCCTGGGTTCTACATACCTATAGTTGACATTTGACCGAAAATATCGGTCAATGTATGGGATATACAATTGAAATTCAGAGATAATATTTTCCTGATAATAGTATCTCTGTATTAAAAATGGGATAAATCGGGTCAATACTACCCTGAGCCCCATATACTTAATATAAAGATTTTCGAACTTCTAGGTGACTTTATACCGCATATATCGACCTACATATATGTGAATTATGTCAATGAAAATGATAGAACCTAGCCCACCATATAACTAAAATCAGAATTATTGAACAGCCCTCTGACTTTACTCCATAGGATTGGTGATTGTTGGATATGTGAGGTACTTTATGAAGCGCAGGTAACATTTTTTTAGAACGTGACACGTTAACGGTATGTGGTTTTGGGAAATCCTGATAAAAACGGGTTGATACTACTCCAACTCCCATATGCTAACAAACCTTATGTCGAAAACGTCGGTCAGTGTATGAGTTATATATATTATTGCTGGGAGTGCGATCCTCTAATTCACGTTTTGCACCTTAAGGTATTACCCTGGCTTGGATTCTTGCAAGTTGCAATAGTATAAAATGTTCGGTTGCATCCGAACTAGCCCTTGTTTACTTGTTATACTCTTACGACCTTTTGCTACAGATTATAATAGTTTTGTTCACCTAACGGTTGTATGGATCACCTAAACCTATCTCGCTTAGATATTATGTTATATATATTAGACTTCTGCATGGATGCACCCATTACTGCAAATGAATTACTTATTCTAGAAGTGGGCACACTTCTTTTTCTGCACAGTATAATTGAGTGTGAGTGAATAGTGAAATATTGACTGTATTGACAAGCAGTGTTTCCACTCACTCCATAGTTGTACAGCTGTTAATGAGTACAGCAAAATTGGTGTGCAGTCAACGCACTGTACAGTGTTTTGGTGTGCAGTTTACTTACTGTACAGTGAGAGAAGCTTCATGACTGGTATGTCATATGCAAGAATAAGATAAAAAAAACATTGGTTTTATTTTTTCATTGAAAATGTGTTTATTATAAAACATAGAGCTTAGCAACTAATAATATTTTAATTCAAATTAATTATATTAATTATTTTATGCTCCAAAAGATTCTATATTTAATTCATTAATATTGGAATGCAGAAACATTATTTTGTTGACCGGGCACTATATTACAACAAATATACAAAAGACATTCACAAACATATAAAACAACAGATATTTCTAGTTACAAAATAGATTTCTATATAATATAATGGCAATATATAATTTTTGCGCAACAAAAACTTACAGTTTCTTGTGCGTTCATTGCACGACCGTCGTTTTCTTTACCATCCATGTTTGTGTACGTGTTGAATAATACTGAACTCATCTGCACAGTTGTATAATAGCACAGGCAAGCTGTCCTTATAGTTTCGCTTAATGTACAGCGTATTAAAAAAATGACAAATGTAGTACTCACTCACAAGGAGTACAACCATATACTGTTCTCACTCTAAGTGAGGTCAAGAAAAATGAGGTGCTACCTACTTCTGCCCTAAGAGGTATACACCCACTCGAAGTGTTACCTATTCAAACGACTATAATTTTTTAGTTTGATAATATTTTTATTGATTCCAATGACAAAAATGTATGAAAATAATCAAAAATTTAGAATCCATTCACTTTAGCTCGATATGGCCACCTTTTGCCTTGACTATGGCCCTCAAACGGTCAAAAAACGAGTTGCATGCTGCACGAATGTGAGCTTGTGGTATTTTGGCCCATTCACGTACAATCGCTTTCTTGAGCGCATCCATACTGGTGTAGTTTTTAGTCCGCACCTTGCTCTCTAAAATGGACCAGATGGAAAAGTCCATCGGATTTGCGTCTGGTGAATTCGAAAGCCATTGTGTCGACGAAATGAAGCGTGGAACATGATTTTTTAACCACTCTTGGTTAATTCTCGCTTTATGTGACGGCGCCGAGTCTTGTTGGAACGTCCATTCTTTCCGGCCGAAGTGTTTACGTGCCCACGGCTCTAAAGCACCTTCCAAAATATTTTCACGATAATAAGTCGCATTTACTTTGACACCAGGCTCGATGAAAACGACTGGAGAGCGCCCATCAGCGGTCACGGCAGCCCATACCATCACTTGCGATGGGAAATTACTTCGGGTGGCCATTCGTAGGCTTAAATTCTCGTACGTGCGTTCGGTCAAGTAAACACGGTAATTTTGAGAGTTTATGAATTGCTCAATAGGGAAATTCTTCTCATCAGAAAACACAATGTTCGGAAATTCGCCACGTTCGTGCAAGTGTAACAACTCCTTCGCTCTTTCGAGTCTAACTTTTTTTGCTGCGGTGTAAGATTGTGTCCTTTTTGGAACTTGTAAGGCTTGACCTTTAGCTCATTTTTCAACAGTCGTTGCATTGAACTTTGCGAAATTTTCAGCTCTTTAGCCATTTGATTGCCACTTCGACGTGGATTTCGTTCAAGTCGAGCCTTCACTTTTCGAATCATCTCAGGTGATGTTGCTGTTTTCTTATGACCACCTCCATGGCGTTTTGCGATGCTGCCAGTATCATTGTAACGATTTATAGTGCGATACACAAACATTTTGTTCACTTCGAGATGTTTTAGCTGACGAACAATTGCTGCTTGTGATTTTCCAGCCAAATATAAAGCAATCACACTATTACGTTTAAATTCCATCACGTATAACTTTTTTTTCACACGACACAGACTAAAATGTTTTTGTACGCTTGTAAACAATGAAATGATTTGTTATTGGTGTAAATTTAAGCGCGCTGTCATTAATAGTGTGGTAGTTATAGCAGTTTGAATTTGGTAACACTTCGAGTGGGTAACCCTGTAATATATACAACTTAAGCCTAGTGTATACAACTTCAACTAATATAGAAGCACTTAAAACTAACTATTGCTGTAAAGCCTGAGATTAATATCTACTAACTAATCAATACAGGGTTTATCAGGAAAGTAATAGGACTGATTTTCTTCCGCCGAGACTGTACTTCGGAGCGTGCGCGAGTTATAAATTATAATGTTCCTGGTCTATTCTGTAGCAAGAATCAGACTGACTCTGCCATCAGATCAGCTACTCGAGTCTGCCCCAATGTGTGGGTGTACCGCACATTCCAACAGACTCAAAATATGCCGAGTCTGCTGTTTTGGTCACGTTCTGGCTGATCATGCGATGTGGTGCACAACTGCATGCGTCAGTTGACGTAACCTGAGATGTAACTAACCCAGAGCTACTCTGAGAAGTCTCCTGACTTCTTTTATTTATAATTTTCGAACTTATTATACACTTGCAACAAAGTTGCTAATATATAGTTTTGTTCACAAACGGTTGTTTGTAAGTCCTAAAACTAAAAGAGTCAGATATAGGGTTATATAACAATTTTTTTATTTATAATTTTCGAACTTATTATACTCTCGCAACAAAGTTGCTTATATAAAGTTTTGTTCACAAACGGTTCTTTGTAAGTCCTAAAACTAAAAGAGTCAGATATAGGGTTATATATGTATACCAAAGTGATCAGGGTGACGAGTAGAGTTGAAATCCGGATGTCTGTCTGTCCGTCCGTCTGTGCAAGCTGTAACTTGAGTCAAAATTGAGATATCATGATGAAACTTAGTACACGTATTTCTTGGCTCCATAAGAAGGTTAAGTTCGAAGATGGGAAAAATCGGCCCACTGCCACGCCCACAAAATGGCGAAAATTGAAAACCTATAAAGTGTCATAACTAAACCATAAATAAAGATATTAAAGTGAAATTTGGCACAAAGGATCGCATTTCAATAAAATTCGGTATATAATATTTTCTTAACACCCTGATGACATGTACAAAATATGGGTGAAATCGGTTCACAACCACGCCTTCTTCCAATATAACGCTATTTCGAATTCCATCTGATGCCTTCTCTGTATAATATACTAGCTGTGCCCGCGACTTCGTCCGCGTGGAATAGTGATTTTGGGCTTCGTCTTTATCTTCGTCCGCGTCAATTTCTGTTATCAAAGAACTTCTGCGTAAATTACATTGTTTGTTTTATTTTCTGGTGGCAGAAGAACATATTGATTTTCTCCGCAACCTGATCTTGACAACGCGACATATAATTGGCCATGTGAAAAGCAGTCTTGGCGTAAATCGATCCCCACGTGTTTAAATGTTTGCCCCTGCGATTTATTAATTGTAACGGCGAAGGAAAGCTTAAGGGGAAATTTAATTCTTTTGAAATTAAAAGGTATATCATTTGGGATCATCGGGATCCGAGGTGTAAGTACTGTTTGACCAACTGCTGGACCAGTCAAAACGATTGCAACGATCACGTTATTGCGAAGAAATTTGACTTGAAGTCGGGTCCCGTTGCATAAGTGGTTTCAGATTTCTAAGTAAAATTATTGGGCGCCTATTTTTAGCTTAAGGGAATGTGGAGGAAGGCCACTTGGGTTCAAAGAATTTAGAAACTCCTGTGGGTAATGGACCACATCTTCTTGATCCATTACATTATCAATAGATGTGTATGTGACTATATCTCCTTCAAGTTTATTTAAAATTATGTCATTAATTTCGTCCACGCTACTGTTTCTCGCCGCCAATATTGCCCTTTGACACATCCATTGGTGGTCTTTATTTTCTATTTCGCTGATGTCTGGGTAAACTATTGATATTAAATCCTCAATGTTACCTACTCTTACTCCTAAGTCCCGGTCAATTTCAATTTTATTTTGAAAATGAGGTATTTTCCCGTCTCCTACTAAAAGTAATTTTGAAGGGAAAGTTATACTACCTCCCCCAAATGGGCTCTCATATTTGTCGATAATTGGAAAATATTTACAAACTTCCATAATGGAGAACTTTTAAGGCAAGACTTTACAATGTCTGCTCTGGTTCCCCTTACTATTACGGGTAAAGTTTGTCGAAAGTCCCCAGCAAACATAACAGTAATCCCACCCATGATTTTATCACAGCTTCTAAGATCTCTAAGAGTTCTGTCTAGAGCTTCTACGTGAGCTCTATGGATCATGGTACATTCGTCCCCGATTATTAAACTGACATCTTGTAAAACTTTTCCCAAAGGGCCATTTTTACGTATAGAGCACACGCTATTTTTCTCTAAAGAAACACTTAGGGGCAATTTAAAAGTGGAATGAGCTGTGCGTCCACCTGCTAATAAAGTTGCAGCGATACCTGACGACGCTACTGCTAAGGCTAGCTGCCCCTGAGACCTTACTTTTGTTAATGTAAGATTAGTAATGAAGGTCTTGCCTGTCCCACCGGGAGCATCCAAAAAAAAATTCTTCCTTCATTGAAACGAACACTTTGCAGAACACCATTATACGCTGTCACCTGGTCATTAACTAATTTTGGCTCATTTTGCATAATATACTCATTTAATTCATTTATATCATATGGTTTTCGCAATTCTACTTCTAACGGGTCCAAAAGCGAATAATTTATTTTTGATGCAGGAAGCCCAAAATCAGTTAGGAATTTGTCGCAAATCTCATGAATTTTATCTTCAATTATGATTAGTCCATCATTGTATACATCATCATTATATGCTAATGTCATATCCTGATTCTCATTACGCAGCCTGTTTAATATATCTTCACATAAAGCATTACGAAATTTATTCCATAACTCTAGGGGGTCAGATGGTTGGCAAAATATAAGGATGATGGTAAATAATTCCCTTAATTTTGTAGTTGACTCGAATATGACAGCATCGGACATGGTACTTTGCCAATGTTCATCTCCCTCCAGTACACCTAATTCCTTGCAAGCGCCTTGATAAGTTTGGAAAATAACACCATTCACGGTCCTTAGATGTTCAAATGATACTGGACCGCGAACATATTGCAGTAACATCCTTAAATAAAAACATTCAGTTTGAGTTGGATGAATGTTGTAAACACGGCCTAAAGTTGTGTCTTTTTTTACACCGGGATATCCTTCAACATCTTGCCCACGTTTTCTTCCAGAAAATGAATTTCTTTGCCACACGTAATACTGAGGAACTTCGTGATATAAAAGGGTTTTTGCAAAATCGTCGCTTCTGCAAAGATCAAAGAACGCTGTAAGTGTCGTTGATGAAGGATTGTTAACACGATCTGGGAGATTTTCATTATTATAAAAACAAACTCTTTGTCCATTTTCGAAATGAACTGCTAAATGAACTACTGCCGGAAAACGTTCATGAATAGAAAATTGGAAACGCTTCCGAGGAACTTATATAGCGACCATTTAGGTATGTTTCTACTTCATCGTTATTCATTTATAACGAAAATGTGGCTTGATCAGAACCTTTATGAATATGCTTACAGATGTACTTAATAGCTTTGACCGATTGACAAAACTCTACGTTAATGTGTGCATTGAAAATTCGTGATAGCACTGGATTATAGGGAACCACCCAACAATTATCCACGCTCATTTCTGTACCTTTTACACGAATTACTGCTGTGTTTCCACCATTATCTGGAGACCTGCGTCTGTAGGTTGGGTAACCGTCATCACCGGTTTGTGTTTTCGAAATAAAATGTTTAGGGTACTTTTCAGAACAAACGTTTTCTTTCATACATGGTGACGCAGGATTATGAAATCCGCAAGGACCATGTATCATATTTTTTATGACAATATTATGAAGAATTTGATCTTGTTGTTTTTCAGGTATTTCCGATATTATTGCATCTATAGCATCTGGTTGTACTTTGTTAGCCAACCACAATAAAATGTGGGCGTGAGGTAAACCTCTTTTTTGCCATTCTACGCTGTAAACAAAAGCTTTCGATCAGGTCTTCCAATTTCCTGACATATGTCATGGCATCTTGACTTTTTTCATTCATGAATCTAGGGGATCCTGTAAATGACGACGGCAATATAACGTACTGGCCAATATTAGAAGCGTTTATATTCCCATCATTTACGACGGCATCTCTTAAATGAATGTATTCTTCTGCTCTCAATTTTTTTTTATTTCTTTTGATGAAGTCAAGCCTCTCTGAAATCATTTTTGCCGCCATATCAACACAATATTGGTTGAATAATCCTTTGAAATAATGTATGCTGTTAAAGTCATTTATTCTCACCATGAGTCTAAATGCATAAAACTGCATACATGATACTGTTTTAGATCTAGCAGTAGTATCCTGCTGTGGAATATTAATACAGTATCCGTCGTTTCCAAAGGGAAATATTAAGGGATATTGAAGCGGGTCATAAGATCTATGAGTTTCAGAAACTCGTTGAAGTCGACCATCTCTCTCAGTCAACACAATATCTCGGGGACCTTTGTCTTCGTCTGCTACTGGCGCATTATACCGACCTCGACGCTCTTTGGGCGGTTTCACATCAGCATGAATAATAAGTTTTAAATCATTGGGCGTTCTATTTTCCAGATTGTACTTAAAACTTTTAATATACGTATTATGATCGTGAAGATATGTTTGGAGAACGTCGATAGGATCGATTTGCAAGCTAGGGTTTAAATTTGAGCGCAAAGATATCTGATCTGAATGGGAAACAAAATATATTTGCAAAAATTCGGGTTGCGCCCTTTCAGCTGGAAGTAAGTCACCGATCAAATGATAAACTTGCCCTTGGACTTTAAAAGTGGGCATAAAGTTTCCCTCACGAATTTCTTTGGCACCAAATGAAGTCATCTGAAATAGTGTATTATATTGTTTTGAGTGATTTAAGAAATGCTTTGATGATGGATGTGAGTTCTTTTAAAACTGATGTAGGTTGCGGAATTATAATATTTATATACTTTGCCACCACTACAATACAGACCAGGAGCTTCCGCCGCCCATTTTTTTGCTTGGCATAAGTTGCAAATTTTATCCATTCTACCAATATCAATATCATTTAACTCAGTATAGTCAAGGGTGCAATCATAAATAAACGCAGCATTCAATAAATTACTGCTCTGAACTCGTTGCCTGCGAGTTCTATTCCTTGCTGATCGGGCATTTTGCTGTGCTAATCGATGGGATCGTTCAGCGCTTGATTCCTGATTGCGGCCAGCCAAAGTTCGGGAATTCCGTGAGGCCAAACGTTAAGAACGTTCAGCGCTTGATTTCCGTTGTCGGTTCGCCAAAGTTCGGAAATTTTGTGAGGCAAGACGCTGCGAACGTTCAACGCTCGATTCCCTAGCACATTTTGTACACTGATTGCTCGTTGAGTACCCAATCTATGCATATTCTCATCCTCAGTTTCATTGCTGCTCAAAACCCGCAGTCGCTTTGCAGTAGCAGTCTGCCGAGAAAGCTGAGTTCTTTTTCTAGGCATTATAGTGACAAAGAAAAAACGTAGAAAATTAATAAAAAGAATGTAGAAAAAAGAAATGTAAAATTAATAATTATTTTTACCTGCACTTGGTATTTGCGTAAACTGAATATTATGTCAAAAGAATTACGATAAAACGAAAATAAGGTAAACTAACCTATTTATTTAATTAATAATCTAAATGAAAACAAAAGAAGGATTAACTACTATGAAACTATTAGAAACAAAGTAATATACTAAAACAAAAAAATATCTACTATATAGAAAACAACTACAAAATGAAAATGTGTTTAAAAAGTATTATTACGATGATAATATATCGCAAAAACAAATTAGCGCTGCGTTCGACCGTTCAGTACGGAACAACCGCGTGAGTGATAGCAGAAACAGTGGAGAACATAGAACGTAGGCTATTGCCATTGCCAAATCTGTATGTGGGCATTTGTTATCATAACATAATCATTTGCGCAAAGGCGTAGGGTAGGTAGATTCGAGCTGATGTAGCGCATGCTTTGAGCTCTTGAAAATTTTATTTTATCATATTACGAAATGCCGACGGGTGGGTAGCTGATGTAGCGCACGTTTTGAGCTCTTGAACTCCTTAAATCTTTTATGTGGAAAACAAAAAAGGATAAAGATCATTTTGTTTACAAATGTATTTCTGGGAAAAATAAGATAATAAGAAAAGGATAAAGATCCTTTTTTTTTTACAAATGTATTTCTGGGAAAATAAGAATTCATATTTTTGGACTACTATATAATAATTATGGAATAAATTTTATATACCAATTAAAATAATAAATTTAAAATGAGAAATGATATTTGGATTTATGCTTGTATAAGTTTATTAAATTTAAGACTTCGCTCATTCCCAACCCGATTTGCATAATTATTCTGTAAATTAACAATATTAAACTAAATATTAATTTTTTGGAAAAATGTTATTTTGAAAATGTACTTTATTTTCATAAAATAACACAACACAACCGTCTTAATACTCGCTCTTCTAAATTTCATATTACCGAAATGAAAATGCCGTCGGCATATGTGTAAATGAGATATGCATGTTGTCTTTTCGAAATTTTCATAAACCGCTTTCACAGCGCAAGGAACGGAAGCCCTCAAAGATAAATAATTTCCCCCGTTTTTTACACATTTACCACTGTTTCTTCGCTCCTATTGGTCGCAGCGTGATGCTATATAACCTATAGCCTTCCTCGATAAATGGGGTATCCCACACAAAAAGAATTAATCAATTCGAACCAGTAGTTTCGGCGATTAGCGCGTTCAAACAAACAAACAAACTCTTCAGCTTTATAATATTAGTATAGATACATTAGGGACCAATGATGATAGCGAATAAAACTTTACATAAATACGGTATTTGAAAAATATGTAAATGACGGATAATGAAATCTCGATTATCACTTTAAGATGCGAGAGTATAAAATGTTCGGTGACACCTGAACTTAGCCCTTCCTTACTTGTTTTTTTATTTTTTCGTTTACATAAGAAAATAATAACAATAATTATACTTATTGGTATTGTTATAATTAATGAGGCACTTATGTCATAACATACATTTTTATGATACTTTAGCTCTTCTATTTCTTTGATATTCTTAAAATGATTTAGTACAATGTCGTCAAAGTTTATTTTTGACTCATTGCTTTGGTTTAACATTTTAACAGGATGTGTCAGTTTATCAATAAATTTAGTTTTGTTGTTACTAAATTTTTCTTCATTAATTTTAATTTCACATTTCGCAAAATTTATTATATAATTATTTTGTAGCATAAAATGTCTGTCATCTCAATTTTGATTAAGCCTCAAATTATTTACATTCTTGATGATTAAAGTATCATCACTTATTTCTTGTCGTATTGTTATACTTAAATTCACAAGTGTTAAAAAACATACAATTCCTACTAAATTTTAGTTTTTTAATAACATATTGTCTTTATATTTATAATGTTTTTTGTTTACTGTTACAATTTTTTCATTCTCTTGAGCTATTTGCCAATTTCGTTTATTTGGTAGAGGCATAATTAATTTTACATATACTTAAAAAAACTTTTTGGTATTTGAATAGCGAACACAAATGCTTCATTTTTGAAAGCTACTACTGCTACTTTGGCTAGTTTCAGCTTATAAAAATCTATGTCAAAGCTATCTATTTATATTATCTTTAGTTAACATCCCCAGATGTATTAAATTATTTTTAGCGGTGGCTATATTATTTTGAATCTCATGTATCTTCCCTTCTATATGTCTTAATTTATTCATTTGATCATTGTAAAGAACCAATTTCGCTAGCTCTCTATCCTCCTTTTGTATCTGATTTAATTCTTTTAAAATTTTACTCCTGTCATTTTTTACTATTTTTTTTCATTAAATTAATTGAATAGTTAAAATGCTTATTTATGATAATCTGCTTATTGATATTTGTTATTGCATTGTGCGAATTTCCCTCTATTACTTCTAAATGACTAATTATATATTGGCGGTCCTCCTCGCCCATTACCTCGAACAACCATTTATACATTGTTCCTCCTAAATTAATTAAACCTCTCTTCTTTCTTCCCTCTTCCTTGGGAGTAATCGATCTAAATTTTGCTTTAATTACTTTAACACCAAACTTGCTAGCTCTTTCGGAAGTATAATATGTAGTATTTTATTTACTTCGTTAATGATCTCTACTTCGTCGAGTTGGATCATGGTGTATCTTGCTTCTTCAACTATCGGTGACACTTGTAGGAATGCTGTTGCCAATTTCATGGCGGTCATCAGAAACATTATTATCCACATGGTCTGAAAATATGGTGACTCGTGAATTAACACTTTCAAATACATCGCCATTATGTACTATTGTGCATAAGCTATCATCTTCATTTTCCATACCTACTCTATCTTTTTATGTTTGCTACATGAATGTTTTGTAAGGGGGTGATTCGGAAATATGGTTCGTCCTTGTGTCTTACTCTTTTATAATCCTTTATCGGCCCTCTCTGTACCTATTTCTATTGTGTATTATGAGTTGTTTGTTCTGGTCTATTGTGTTTCATGGTTGGATCTATACTATTTCTTGCATTATTGGGTGTACATTTTATGGTTGAGTGATAGCGATCATTATAGTTACCTATAACAATCTATATCCTCATTTCTGTTGAGAGGCTTGGATCTGTTAGTTTTTCTAACACGGTTGAGTGCAGCCTCTCAATGTCTGCATTACCTGTATGGGAGTTTGGTTTTGTTAAGTGTACTTCGACTGCTTTTGTATTTAAAACTGAATCAACTGTTCGGCCCTGAATTCGTTGTCCATGATGATCTTCTTTGGTTTCCCAAATTTCGTGAAATGTTCAATTATAATGGCTTTCTTTGCTCTCCAATTTCTGTCAGTTATATCGTATGCTGCGGCAAATTTTTTTAGTTTATCAATTACTGTGACAAATGACTGCTTTTTAAAATGAAAAATGTCTACATGTGTTATTTCGTTTTTACCTGAAGGTGTCCTCTGTTAGTTTAAACTTCGGCTTTATCGGTTTCCTGTCATATTTAATTTGCTTGCATTTTTCGCAATTACCTATAATTAGCTGTACATGTTCCCTTCATTTTGGATAGTATATTTTATCCTTAAGTGTATTGTAAGTCTCGTGTATTCCGCTATGCATTGACTCATTACTATGGTAGAGTGAAATTTGTTTATGCAGGTCTTCTTCTTGTATAATTTCTGTTGCTCTTTTTGTACATTTTATGAATTTCAACTTGCTATTGCAAGAAAACATGCTTATAAGTAATTGTTGAATTTTGTGATATTCTGCCTCCTCCACTTCGGAAAAAATACCCACCTTGCCCTGTCAATATGTCTTCGGAAAATAGTTTTCAATATGTTCTCCGTATCAATATGGTTGATCTCGATTACTTTCCTTCCGTGTATTATTTGAACTTCAGTTTGGGGGGATGGAGTCATGTGTAGAAGTTCACGCAAGTGAGGAAAGTTCTCTGATCGCCATTCACTTGGAAGTGGCCAGAAACGACTCTTTTACACATGACTCAGCAGCTCACGACTTCCGGTCTTTGACCAAGTATCCTCTGGGTAGCCTAAGAACATCCGTTCGAAGGCGAGCTAAAGTGAGAAGGCGAAACATCCCCTGCATAGGGTTGTGCGCTGGGTTTGGGACCCGCCACGTAAAAAGCCTACCCCAATGAAAAATGACAAACAGCCTCGGATGAGAAACCCCTTTTTGATGACGACCATGGCAAACGTAATAATGACTACGAATTGAGGGCATGCACCTGGAATGGCCGGTCCCTTAATTGGGAAGGTGCCGCTGCCCAGCTGGTTGATGTCCTCGAGAAAATAAAGGCTGACATCACCGCCGTCCAAGAAATGCGATGGACGGGACAAGGACAGAGACGAGTAGGTCCTTGTGGCATTTACTACAGTGGCCATATAAAGGAGCGCAAGTTTGGTGTTGGATTCGTGGTGGGAGAGAGACTCCGTCGACGAGTACAATCATTCACTCCGGTGAATGATTGTCTATACACAATCCGCATCAAAGCGAGGTTCTTCAACGCCCACGCCCCGTCGGAAGAGAAGGACGATTTGAGCAAAGATGCCTTCTATGAGATCTTGGAGCGCACTTATGAGAGATGCCCCCGCCACGATGTCAAAATCGTGCTTGGCGACTTTAACGCCAGGGTGGGCAAAGAAGGTATCTTTGGCACTACGGTCGGTAAGTTCAGCTACCACGAGGAAACATCCCCAAATGGGTTGAGGCTGATCGACTTCACCGGGGCCCGAAATATGGTTATCTGTAGTACTAGATTCCAGCACAAAAAGATTCATCAAGCTACCTGGCTGTCTCCGGATCGAAAAACTACCAACAAGATCGATCATGTTGTGATAGACGGAAGACACGCCTCCAGTGTTTTAGATGTGCGTGCACTCCGAGGTCCTAACATCGACTCGGACCACTATCTTGTTGCAGCCAAGATTCGCACCCGCCTCTGTGCAGCAAAAAACGCACGTCAACAAACACAAGGAAGGTTCGACGTCGAAAAGCTGCAATCACAACAGACTGTCGAACGATTTTCTACCCGGCTTGCACTCCTGCTCTCTGAGAGCACTCATCAACAACTCGGTATAAGGGAACTGTGGGACGGCATTTCAAACTCCTTAAGTACAGCATCCGAAACCATTGGTTTTCGGAAAGTGCAAAAGAACAACTGGTACGACGAGGAGTGCCACGTCGCAGCGGAGAGAAAACAGGCTGCCTACCTCGCAACGTTACGATCGACCACAACACGTGCAGGATGGGATAGATACCGAGAGTTGAAGAGGGAAGCGAGACGCATTTGCAGACAGAAAAAGACCCCGACAGGGATAGTGCTCGAAAATTCTACGAAAAAATGCGGCGGCTTACAGAAGGTTTCAAGACCGGGGCATACTCTTGTAGAACGCCCAAAGGTGATCTAGTCACCGATGCCCAGAGCATACTTAAATTATGGAGGGAACACTTCTCCAGCCTGCTAAATGGCAGTGAATGCACAACGCCAGGAGAAGGCGAACCCGATTCCCCAATCGACGACGATGGAGCAGACGTTCCATTGCCCGATCATGAAGAAGTTCGAATAGCAATTACCCGCCTGAATAACAACAAAGCGGCGGGGGCCGATGGATTGCCGGCCGAGCTATTCAAACACGTCGGCGAAGAACTGATAAGGAGCATGCATCAGCTTCTTTGTAAAATATGGTCGGACGAAAGCATGCCCAACGATTGGAATTTAAGTGTGCTATGCCCAATCCATAAAAAAGGAGACCCCACAATCTGCGCCAACTACCGTGGGATTAGCCTCCTCAACATCGCATATAAGGTTCTATCCAGCGTATTGTGTGAAAGATTAAAGCCCACCGCCAACAAACTGATTGGACCTTATCAGTGTGGCTTCAGACCTGGAAAATCAACAACCGACCAGATATTCACCATGCGCCAAATCTTGGAAAAGACCCGTGAAAGGAGAATCGACACACACCACCTCTTCGTCGATTTCAAAGCTGCTTTCGACAGCACGAAAAGGAGTTGCCTTTATGCCGCGATGTCGGAATTTGGTATCCCCGCAAAACTAATACGGCTGTGTAAACTGACGTTGAGTAACACCAAAAGCTCCGTCAGGATCGGGAAGGACCTCTCCGAGCCGTTCGATACCAAACGAGGTTTCAGACAAGGCGACTCCCTATCGTGCGATTTCTTCAACCTGCTTCTAGAGAAAATAGTTCGAGCTGCAGAACTCAATAGAGAAGGTACCATCTTCTATAAGAGTGTACAGCTGCTGGTGATCGGTCCTCAACACCCGCGCCGTTAGTTCTGCTTTCTCCAGGCTGGACAAGGAAACACAGAAAATGGGTTTGGCAGTGAACGAGGGCAAGACGAAATATCTCCTGTCGTCAAACAAACAGTCGTCGCATTCGCGACTTGGCTCTCACGTCACTGTTGACAGTCATAACTTTGAAGTTGTAGGTAATTTCGTATATTTAGGAACCAGCATTAACACCACCAACAATGTCAGCCTGGAAATCCAACGCAGGATTGCTCTTGCCAACAGGTGCTACTTCGGAATGAGTAGGCAATTGAAAAGTAAAGTCCTCTCTCGACGAACAAAAGCTAAACTCTATAAGTCGCTCATAATTCCCGTCCTGCTATATGGTGCAGAGGCTTGGGCGATGACAACAACCGATGAGTCGACGTTACGAGTTTTCGAGAGAAAAATTCTGCGAAAGATTTATGGTCCGTTGCGCATTAGCCACGGCGAATATCGCATTCGATGGAACGATGAGCTGTACGAGATATACGACGACATTGACATAGTTCAGCGAATTAAAAGACAGCGGCTACGCTGGCTAGGTCATGTTGTCCGGATGGATGAAAACACTCCAGCTTTGAAAGTATTTGACGCAGTACCCGCCGGGGGAAGCAGAGGAAGAGCAAGACCTCCACTTCGTTGGAAGGACCAAGTGGAGAAGGACCTGGCTTCACTTGGAATATCCAATTGGCGCTACGTAGCGAAAAGTAGAAATGACTGGCGCGCTGTTGCGAACTCGGCTATATTCGCGTTAGCGGTTTCTACGCCAATTAAGAAGAAGAAGAATTTGCATTTTTGAACAATAGTTACATACATACATATATGTATATCTAATTCGAGCAATACTCGAACAATATTCGAAAAGTAGAGTAGAGTTGCAGAGACTTCAACTAAATTTTTTTATAAATGTTTGAACATTATAAATTGAATTAAAGTAAGTTTCTTTTATGTAAAAGTTTTAAATTAATAAATGTAATTAATAAAAACTCCAAATGGGGATTTAACCGAGATGTGAAAATACATATGTGAACAGTACCTGTTGCTATAGCTGTCTGTTTCTGCTGCTTATACAGTTGTTTTTTTTTTCTTAGTGTTGCTCCTACTGCTGCTTATACAGTTGTTTATTTTTTTTCTTTAGTTGCTGCTACTCCTGCTTATATAGTTGTTTGATTCCTTTGTTACGACTGCGCCAGTTATAAATTATACTGTTCCCGGTCTATTCTGTAGCAAGAATCAGACTAACTCTGCCATCAGATCATTTACTCGAGTCTGCCCCAATGTGTGGGTGTACCGCACATTCCAACAGATTCAAAATATGCCGAGTCTGCTGTTTTGTTCACGTACTGGCTGATCATGCTATGTGGAGCACAACTGCATGCCGTCAGTTGACGTAACCTGAGATGTAACTCGCGCACCGGTATTCTGTAGAGGAAGTTCCTAGCTAACGAACGAGCAGCTGGTCAGTTGTCACCGAGCACCTGGGGAAGTAGGACAAACATTTTCGCGCGACGTGTTTCTGTGAGTGGTGCAAGCCGAAAATTCAGCGTTCGTTAGAGCACAGGTACGCGATTAAATTTTGTGTGAAACTCGGTAAATCTGCGACAGAGACGTTTGATATGATCATGCAGGCAAGAAGTAGGTTGTTCGGTGGCACCAGGCCTTTTTGGAGTGTTGGGAAGAGGTCACTGATGGAGACCGTGCTGGGAGACCTGCAATTCTGACAAACACCGACAATGTGACTCGTGTGCTCAAATTTATCAAAATCTGTGGTTCATGACATTTTCAGGGAGCACTTGAACACGCGAGTTAATTTTTACATTAAGTAAAAATGAGTCAAAAGAATATAATTTGAGCTGCACCGAAATGTGTACTCTTTATTTATACTCTTAAGACTAACTTATTACATGGTTCTTACTTCTATTTATACTGACTAGTATGATACTTGTTACAAGTTGATAGCTTGTTTAGATATAATACCATATATTGTTTGTTTAGGTTTGTTTACATAAAGCTTAGTGCTACTTATACTATTGAGATGCTGGTTGTTTACTAGTAAATAACTATTTGGGTTGTTATTGTTTGTTGTACTGATCTATTGTTCTAAGGTAAGGTTGTTATTTGACTTTTAATATCAAACTGTTTGTTTGTAAGATCACACGTTAAAACATAAATAAGATTTTTTAGTACCTTACCACTGGTGGGGGGAAAACAAAGACCTTATTCAAGCTGAAAAATATTTCATTCTCTTTGTTTTATGTTGCTAATATGCGGGAATATACACTCGTCTTACCATTATTATTTTTATGTTATTAATATGCGTGAATATACACCCATCTTACTATTATTTTGTTTTAATTTGCCTGTATTTTGAATAGGGCTTTTTTGTATATTGCCTGTTTTGTAAATACAGGACTTTTTAATTTTGGCTGAGCACTAAATCCGGCTCGAAGGACCAAAAATGTTTAAAACTCAATGAAGATAACCAAAGGTTTAATTCAACAACATACGTCTGCAAATCATACAAATTCGAATTCCATTAGTGATATTACCAATAATTTCTCGATAAGCTTAATAAGCTAGAAGAGCAAGGTAAACTTACCCACGAACGTCTTACTAAACTAGAGCGACAGCAAAGTGTAAGTAAAGCGCAAAAATGATACCGATAAAAATTATGACCTGGAATGCAAATGGCTTGCTCAAACGAAGAAAATAATTAGAGGCATTACTCCATATAGAAAAAATTGATATTTGTCGTATATCAGAAACCCATTTTACTAATGAAACATTCGTTAAATTCAAAAACTACAAGACCTATTGCTCAAACCACCCAAATAACAATGCGAGAGGGGGGAGTGCCATAATTATCAGAGATAATATTCCCCACTACGAAGGATTTAATATAAGTGTCCCAGAGTTCCAAACCACGAACATATCGGTTGAAACTAGTTTCGGAAAAATAAGTATTACCGCGATATATAGCCCACCTGGACACAACATCAAAATGGACTTGTACACGGAACTTATACTAAAACACCATGGAAAATTCATCATGGGTGGTACTGGATGCGACTTCATGTCTACTAGCAAGCCGACTTACTGGCCTTCCGACACAAGAAAACTACCTGACCTGATCGACTTTTTCATCACTCGACAAATATCTAAGGAATTCATTACCATGGAAAATGGATTGGACTTAAATTCGGACCACTCGCCAGTATATCTAATCTTAAATCTACCTTATCTCTCTAATAGACATACGGACTGGGAGTATTTCAAAGTTATGCTCGACAAAAATATTGATTTTGAAGTAAACATAACTACTAAAGATATATTAGAAGATGAAGTTCATACATTTACGAAAACTATTCAAGAATCGGCTTGGAAAAGTACTCCTGTTCCTAAACAAAAAAACTTTTATACTAAATATTCTTCCGATATTTTGGAACTCATAAAGAAAAAGAGAAAACTAAGTAAAAAATGGCAAATCACGCGATTTCCTCAGTATAGAACAGAACTAAACAATTTAACTAAGATTTTCAGCACCAAAATAAAGTTATTTGCGAATCAAAATATTTCTAATTATATTGAGAAATTAACGCCAAACAAACATGGAAAGCTACAAAAATTGCTAGGAAACCAATATTGTCGAATGCACCCCAGAAAGCCAAACGGATCATGGGCCAGAAGCGACGAAGAAAAAGCGAAACTTTTCTCAGACAAACTAACTAAAACATTTAGTCCTTTTGCGTTCAATGGTACTCTACCACAGCTGGCAGAATCGCAATACGTGGGTGAAATCCAACCAACAACAAATAAAGAAATAGAAAATATTATTAAAACTAGATTTAAACCAAAAAAGGCTCCCGGCTTCGACTTGGTTACTTCTGATATACTAAAAAATCTAACGCAAAAAGCAATAGCAAAGCTTACGACGATAATAAACGCTTGGTTACATCTCAGATACGTCCCACTATCATGGAAAGTATCTGAAATCATTATGGTACAAAAACCTGGCAAAGCGCACATAAAGCCTCGTCATATCGTTCAATTTCACTGTTGCCGATTTTGTCCAAACAGGAACTGAACCCATTCATCAATTTGGATTTAGATCTCAACATTCCACAATCGATCAAGTTCATCGAATAACGAGCATAATTGAAGATGCGATGGTAAGAAAAGCACAATTGCACAGCTGTTTTTCTTGACGTATCGCAGGCGTTCGATAGAGTATGGCACCATGGCTTACTTCATAAATTAAGACTTCACTTTCCACAGTATCTAACCGATCTAGTTGTCTCTTACCTGAGCAACCGCTACTTCAGAATCAAGCAGGGACAATCATATACTACGTTACAGCCGATAAAAACACGTGTACCCCAAGGAAGTGTTCTGGGACCAATCCTATATATTTTGCTTACTAGCGACATGCCTACACCGCCAAACTGCACAATCGCCAGATTTGCAGATGATACCTGCATCATTACGACCGGCAAAAAGTAGTTGAGTCGTCGCACAGAATGCAATCTTCACTAAATCAAATCGTAGAATGGACACAGAAAAGGTACATTACTTTAAACGAGTTGAAGTCTATCCATATAAACTTTACTAACAAAAGTGCTACGTATATCCCCTTACATATTGGAAATGAAGTAATCCCGTATTCCACCTCGGTGAAATATCTTGGTATGACGTTGGATGCAAAGTTGAATTGGAAGGAGCATATACAAAAAAATGGTGCAGAGGCTTGGACGATGTCAACAACTGATGAGTCGACGTTGCGAGTTTTCGAGAGAAAAGTTCTGCGAAAGATTTATGGTCCTTTGCGCGTTGGCCACGGCGAATATCGCATTCGATGGAACGATGAGCTGTACGAGATATACGACGACATTGACATAGTTCAGCGAATTAAAAGACAGCGGCTACGCTGGCTAGGTCATGTTGTCCGAATGGACGAAAACACTCCAGCTCTGAAAGTATTCGCCGCTGTACCCGCCGGGGGAAGCAGAGGAAGAGGAAGACCTCCACTCCGTTGGAAGGACCAAGTGGAGAAGGACCTGGCTACGCTTGGAATATCCAATTGGCGCCACGTAGCGAAAAGGAGAAACGACTGGCGCGCTGTTGTTAACTCGGCTATAATCGCGTAAGCGGTGTCTACGCCAATTAAGAAGAAGATATACAAAAAAAAAGTTTCAGAACTAAAATTAAAATACCACAAAATAACCTGGTTGATCGGCAAGAAATCTCCCTTAACAACATCAAATAAACTCCTAGTCTACAATCAAACTTTGAAACATATTTGGACATATGGAATTCAACTATGGGGCGCTGCCCCGTTATACATCGAAGCGGTTCAAAGATTCCAAAACAAAGTTCTGCGAAAAATGGTAAATGCGCCGTGGTACATACGCATCTGCATCGTGATCTTCATTTTAAAATGGTTCGGGAAGTCATTCTCGAAATAGCATCGATACATGCAAAAAGGTTACAAAATCATGTAAACAGTGAAGCCCGACAACTAGGAGAGACTAGAAATAGCAGGCGCAGACTGAAAAGAACAACGTTTCATGATCTATTACGAATCTAAGAAAATAACAAATATCATTATATTTAGTTGTTAAATTTAGTTTAAAAAAGAGAAGCTTGTTATTACAGCTTTTATTGTTTTGCTTCATACATTGAGGAAAATATTGCTTGTTAGTTTAAATTTATCACTAGTTGCAATTTCAATGAAATGTAAAACCATCATTTATTACGTTTCAATAAAAAAAATTAAAATTTTATCAAACCTTACCACTGGTGGGGGGAAATGAAAAGGACTTCACTGAGCTGAGAATTATTTCATTCTAATTTTATTTTGATATTTTCATTACTTACATATATACAATTTTTAAAACTATCTTAAATAATTAAATATACATATGTGTATGAGTTAGTCTTTTCGTTATTGGAAAACCAAAAAAATATAATTTTTTTCACGGAGCTGCATTGCGGCAGCGTTACCGCGTATCTTTATTTGAGTTTTCAAACTGAGGTTAGCTTAACCGAATTACAATATTTATACAAATTTCTAACTTTAATAATTATAAGTGGCGTGATTCGTTTCCACGAATCTTATTCTGCACAACAGGTAGTGCAGACGCTGACCATGCACTTTCTGGTGCATTTCGGTCACACGTACCGGAAGTTGTAAGTCGATACTTGAGTACCAAGTGTTGTGTTAACTCTTCCCCTCTTAAATCGATTGTCCCAAATCGGTGTTGCTTGTAGGGTGTGCCGTTGTTATTTGCAAAAAAGGACCTTTCCGCATGTTTAGTACGTCCTCTGCACTAGATTCGGGTGATAAATATATGTACCTTTTGACGATTTTTATAGCTAATAATAATAAGCTAATTATTGAGGAACTGTCGCTTTATTTATCAAAAATTCAATATTATTTTCATGCTGGAGTTGTTTCACATACAATGTTTCCAGTCTTAATTCCTTATTAGCAAAATTTGTATTTTCTTTAATTTTAGTTATAACATTTGGTAATACAAAGGATTCATATACTTCCTTTTTTACATTAGTATATGATACGCTTAAATACGCTTATTTCACAATTTTTAAATTTTATTAAAAAAGTTCCTCGTTGTTTTATATTTTGTTTATTACAACTTTGTGTAATTTTTGATTGGAAATTTTTAAATATTAGTATGCCTGGTAGCACTTCATTTACAGATTGCTCATTACAAATTCTGAGCTTACAAGCTGCTTCTTCAAAATTTAATATATTTCCTAAACATTGATCCTTCTCTTTAATTAATATATATATTAATTAATAATTTTTCTCCAGATTATACTTAATTTCTACATTGTACATATTATTATCTTCATCTACTAGTACATCGTATTTGTCTAAAACTAATGATTTATTGTTTATATAGGGAAGGGGTTCGATTTTGATTTGGGATAGGATGCTGTTGGAATATTGAGGTATGAGGACGGTTATAATGATCGCGTTATTCTAGAAAAGTACTGCTGTTTTTATGTGGCTATAGCTTTCGAAATCGGTAATGAGATTTAGTTCTGTAGATGTCAGTATATCTGTAGGTATTATGTCTAATTTGCTTGAAAAAATTGTCTGTCCAATGTCGTCCACGTGATTGCGTAAAAGCGATATATCGTTGTTAACCTGATAGGTATGTTTAATGAATTGAATGTCGTCTTCCAAAGTCTTAATCCTATTCTGCGCTGTTTCTTTAAGTTCGTTTATGTAATTCCTCTTCTTCTTAATTGGCGTAGACACCGCTTACGCGATTATAGCCGAGTTAAAAACAGCGCGCCAGTCGTTTCTTTTTTTCGCTACGTGGCGCCAATAGGATATTCCAAGCGAAGCCAGGTCCTTCTCCACTTGGTCCTTCCAACGGAGTGGAGGTCTTCCTCTTCCTCTGCTTCCCCCGGCGGGTACTGCGTCGAATACTTTCAGAGCTTGAGTGTTTTCATCCATCCGGACAACATGTCCTAGCCAGCGTAGGCGCTGTCTTTTAATTCGCTGAACTATGTCGATGTCGGCGTATATCTCGCACAGCTCATCGTTCCATCGCATGCGATATTCGCCGTGGCCATTGCGCAAAGGACCATAAATCTTTCGCAGAATTTTTCTCTCGAAAACTCGTAACGTCGACTCATCGGTTGTTGTCATCGCCCAAGCCTCTGCACCATACAGCAGGACGGGAATTATGAGCGACTTATAGAGTTTAGCTTTTGTTCGTCGAGAGAGGACTTTACTTTTCAATTGCCTACTCAGTCCGAAGTAGAACCTGTTGGCAAGAGCAATCCTGCGTTGGATTTCCAGGCTGACATTGTTGGTGGTGTTAATGCTGGTTCCTAAATATACGAAATTATCTACAACTTCAAAGTTATGACTGTCAACAGTGACGTGAGAGCCAAGTCGCGAGTGCGACGACTGTTTGTTTGATGACAGGAGATATTTCGTTTTGCCCTCGTTTACTGCCAAACCCATTTTCTGTGTTTCCTTGTCCAGCCTGGAGAAAGCAGAACTAACTGCGCGGGTGTTGAGGCCGATAATATCAATATCATCGGCATACGCCAGAAGCTGTACACTCTTATAGAAGATGGTACCTTCTCTATTAAGTTCTGCAGCTCGAACTATTTTCTCCAGAAGCAGGTTGAAGAAGTCGCACGATAGGGAGCCGCCTTGTCTGAAACCTCGTTTGGTATCGAACGGCTCGGAGAGGTCCTTCGCGATCCTGACGGAGCTTTTGGTGTTACTCAACGTCAGTTTACACAGCCGTATTAGTTTTGCGGGGATACCAAATTCAGACATCGCGGCATAAAGGCAGCTCCTTCTCGTGCTGTCGAAAGCAGCTTTGAAATCGACGAAGAGGTGGTGTGTGTCGATTCTCCTTTCACGGGTCTTTTCCAAGATTTGGCGCATGGTGAATATCTGGTCGGTTGTTGATTTTCCAGGTCTGAAGCCATACTGATAAGGTCCAATCAGTTTGTTGACGGTGGACTTTAATCTTTCACACAATACGCTCGATAGAACCTTATTTGCGATGTTGAGGAGGCTAATCCCAAGGTAGTTGGCGCAGATTGTGGGGTCTCCTTTTCTATGGATTGGGCACAGCACACTTAAATTCCAATCGTTGGGTGTTTGAATAGCTCGGCCGGCAATCCGTCGGCACCTGCCGCATTGTTGTTCTTCAGGCGGGCAATTGCTATTCGAACTTCTTCATGGTCGGGCAATGGAACGTCTGCTCCATCGTCATCGATTGGGGAATCGGGTTCACTGCCATTCAGCAGGCTGGAGAAGTGTTCCCTCCATAATTTAACTATGCTCTGGGCATCGGCCACTAGATCACCTTTTAGGGGTTCTACAAGAGTATGCTCCGGTCTTGAAACCTTCTGTAAGCCGCCCCAATTTTTTCGTAGAATTATCGAGCATTACCCCTGTCGGCCAGCTCATCAAGCTCTTCATACTCACGCATTTCAGCCTCTTTCTTTTTCTGTCTACAAATGTGTCTCGCTTCCGTTTTCAACTCTCGCTATCTATCCCATCCCGCACGTGTTGTGGTCGATCGTAACGTTGCGAGGTAGGCAGCCTGTTTTCTCTCCGCTGCGACACGGCACTCCTCGTCGTACCAGCTGTTCTTTTGCACTTTCCGAAAACCAATGGCTTCGGTTGCAGCTGTACGTAAGGAATTTGAAATGCCGTCCCACAGTTCCCTTATACCGAGTTGTTGATGAGTGCTCTCAGAGAGCAGGAGTGCAAGCCGAATAGAAAATCGTTCGGCTGTCTGTTGTGATTGCAGCTTCTCGACGTCAAACCTTCCTTGTGTTTGTTGGCGTGCGTTTTTTGAGCACAAACGCGTTTGCGAATCGTGGCTGCAACAAGATAGTGGTCCGAGTCGATGTTAGGACCTCGGAGCGCTCGCACATCTAAAACGCTGGCGACGTGTCTTCCGTCTATCACAACATGATCGATCTGGTTGGTGGTTTTTCGATCCGGAGACAGCCAGGTAGCTTGATGTATCTTCTTATTCTGGAATCTAGTACTAGAGATAACCATATTTCGGGCCCCGCCGAAGTCGATCAGCCTCAACCCATTTGGGGAAGTTTCGTCGTGGAGGCTGAATTCACCGACCGTAGTGCCAAAGATACCTTCTTTGCCTACCTTGGCGTTAAAGTCGCCAAGCACGATTTTGACATCGTGGCGGGGGCAGCTCTCATAAATGCGCTCCAAGCGCTCATAGAAGGCATCTTTTGTCACCTCGTCCTTCTCTTCGGTCGGGGCGTGGGCGCAAATCAGCGATATGTTGAAGAACCTCGCTTTGATGCGGATTGTGGCTAGACGTTCATTCACCAGAGTGAATGATAGTACTCGGCGACGGAGGTCTCTCATCCGAGGCTTGTTGCTTCCTTTCATTGGGGGTGTTTTTTTACGTGGCGGGTCCCAAACCCAGCGCTCAACCCTATGTAGGGGATGTTTCGCCTTCTCACATTAGCTCGCCTTCGAACGGATGTTCTTTGGCTACCCAGAGTATACCTGGTCAAAGACCGGAAGTAGTGAGCGGCTTGAGCCATGTGTAAAAGAATCGTTTCTGGCCACTCCCAAGTGAATGGCGATCAGAGAACTTTCCTCCTTGCGTGAACTTCTACACATCACTCCATCCTCCGTTTATGTAATTACTGACAATAATTTGCTGCTTATTTATATGGTCCGTAACGTTGCTTATTTGTCCGGAAATAAGGTTGCTAAAGTATAATAGATTATTAATATTTTATGCATCTGTTCTTTCGCTTTTATTCAAATGTGTAAGTGCGTCGCTAATTTGATTTTCGTTTGCGGCATAGTGCTCTTCCGCTTTGCTTAATGTCCTAGATAAAAATGCTATTGGTCTATCTGACTGAGACAGTACTGCGCCTATGGCGAAGTTGGATGAATCCGTGGTCAGCTCAAATTCTTTGCTGTAATCCGGATACGTGAGGATGATATCCTCTGAGGTGAGGGAATTTTTTATTTCCATGAAATCTTCTATCGCTTCCCTATTCAAATTTATTTTTATGTGAGTAGATTTATTCTTTGACGTACGACCGTCTTCCCCTCTTAAAAGAGATGCTAGGGGTTTTGCAAGTTAAGCGTAATCTTTTTTAAAACGCCGGTAGTACCCTGACATGCCGAGGAAGCTGCGAAGTTGTTTTAAATTTAGTGGTTGTGGAAAGTTTGAAATGGCTTCAACTTTTTTTGGGTTGGTTCTTATGCCAACCGGTGTGATTACATATCCTAAGAATTCTACTTCTTTTTTGAAAAATTTACATTTTTCTAAGTGGACTTTCATATTAGCGTTTTCTAATGTTTCAAACACCTTATATAAATGTTCGAAGTGTTCCTCTTCTGTTTTGCTAAACACAATTATATCATCGATATACCAGTAGCAACATTTCCCTATGTGTTGTCTTAATATATCTTCTAATGCGCGATGAAAAATAGATGGCGCATTTTTTAGGCCAAATGGTAGTCGAGTAAATTCATACTTCCCATTGTTGATAGAGAAAACAGTTTTTTCTGTATCAAATTTTTTTAGTGGAATCTGGTGAAAACCACTTTTAAGGTCGAATACAGAAAAATATTTTTTCTGTCCTAATTATGATAGGACATCATTAATTTTGGGAATAGGACATCTATCCGTAATTGTTAGCTTTATTGAGCTTTCGATAGTCTATGACTACCCTATATTGTTTATATCCAGCAGAGTCCGCCTTTTTCGGGACTATCCATACCGGAGAGTTATAAGGAGACCTCGATGGTCGGATTATAGCATCTTCTAATGATTTTTGTGCCTGGGTTTCGACCTTAGACTTAATTGATTTTGTTTAATTTTCTTTAAATATATTTTTTTTCTTTTATGATACTTGTGTCATCTCTATAGTCTCAGACACAATCGTCTCCTGATTATAATAATCCTCAAGTGTGGCCTTCTTATCTTTTCCTATATATTGAAAAACTTCCTCCATACATTTAATTTTAAGTTTATCTTCATTTAAATCCTTTTCTTTTTGTTAATCCTATTAACTTCTACAAATCTTTCAAAATTTCTAACGATTCTGTCTATTTGGTAAAGCGTCCGTAGTATCGGAGTCTTTCGATATTTTTTAGTTTTCACGCATCGTTAGGTTTGTGGTTATTGCTTTGCTCGTTCTTTCACTTGTGCACGCTTTTCTTCAGTTGTTTGGTATTTGTTACACGTGTCGTTTTTAGTTTTGCTTTAAATTTTATTCATAATATCTCCGCGTTTTTATGCACATTGTCGTGTATTTCTTAATTAACAGATAACACTTTGTGTGTCTTTAGTTTTTCACTTATTTAGACACTCGCGAATAGAGCTGGCTAGGAACTAGTGCTTCCCGTTTGCTTTATGCTACTAGGGGGCCTTTCTTTCTCTATTATTTATGACATTTTTTAGCTCGGGCGCCAGTTAATCTTTTGGTTATTGGAAAACCAAAAAAATTTAATTTTTTCACAGAGCTGCATTGGGGCAGCGTTACCGCGTATCTTTATTTGAGTTTTCAAACTGAGCTTAGCTTAACCGACTTACAATATTTATACTTAATTCTAACTTTAATAATTATAAGTGGCGTGATTCGTTTCCACGAATCTTATTCTCCACAACAGGTAGTGCAGACGCTGACCATGCACTTTCTGGTGCATTTCGGTCACACGTGCCGGAAGTTGTAAGTCGATACTTGAATAACAAGTGTTGTGTTAACTTATGTGTGTATGTTTGTATGCATTGCAGCATATTGTTTATGCTGCTTGATATGTTTTATGCTACATGTGGTTGTTCCCAAGTGTACAATTTAATACATGTGTGTGTGTGTTTAATGTTATCTCATCCCTGGCAACCATGAGCGGGTAAAAAACCAGATAATCAGTGGTAAGAAAGTGGGTAATCCATAGGGTAATCATGTGTACTTTGCCATAGGCCGAGCGACAATTTTACCGTATCACGTACGTATACATGTGATCATACATCTTAGTTGCTCTCATTCAGCAGTGTCATATAAAAAAGTATATCTGTCCTGCTCTAATATCCCCAATCGACGGCTGATGCAGGGTTGCATTTTCTCTTTTTTAATAGCTGATGCAGGGTTGCATTTTAAACAGCTGATGCAGGGTTGCATTTTTTGATTCTTACTTTTAAAATATCTTAAAATTTCAAACCAAACTATTTAATTTTTAAAATTTTTATTTTATTTTATTTTTTACTTTTTCACATAAAATTTATTATAATTTATATATTAATA
This sequence comes from Bactrocera tryoni, assembly GCF_016617805.1. NCBI lineage: Eukaryota > Metazoa > Arthropoda > Insecta > Diptera > Tephritidae > Bactrocera > Bactrocera tryoni. The sequence goes on along the minus strand of NC_052502.1, from coordinate 61,802,931 downwards.
AAAATATATTTAATTTAGAAAAAGAATTAAAATTAAAAAGATTAATTAAAGAAAAGAATTATTACAACCTGAAAATAAAAGAGTGGAAAAATATTATAAAAGACAAATACCTGAAAATAAATAATAATTACATTGAAGAAAGATTAATTGTATAAAATGATAATAATATCTGAAAAAAAAGATTAATATTATCTGAAAGAATAAAATATATTAAAGAAAACAAAGATTAATTAAATAAAAATAGTGATAAAATCTGAAAAGAAAGAATAATTAAATAAAAATAATAATAACATCTGAAAGAAAAGGTAAATATTATTTGATCATTTAAAATATAAAACAAACATTTGTTTTCACATATTATATTGGATTGTGCAGGCCGCCTTAAACGCATAGAATGCATATGTACATATGTATGTATGTATTTATTTTTGCGTATTATATTGGACTGCGCAGTCCAATTTCAAAGTACACACACTTTTTTCACATACTTACTTAAAAATTGATATTTGCCGCTTCTGATGATATATGTACATACATAGCTGCTGCTGCTACTTCCAATTTCCAATGCTATAAAAATAAATGAAGTAATTATTTTCAAAATATTGTTAAAAAATCACACAAAATTCATTTACTTACCTTCTTGTTGTACGAGCCTCCTTTACGATGGTACGATCACGAACGACATGCGTTTTTCAATCGTTTTTTTTTATTACCCTTTTGGAGATTTTCTATTGTCAATAGTGCCAAATTTCGGGTTATTTTTTGTTTACCTAAATGCGATGAAAAAAAGTTTGTTTCATTGCTTGATTTATTTGAATGAGTGCGAAGAAGAAAACATAATTGTCAATAGTGACAAAAGAAAATCCCAAAAAGGGTAATAAAAAAAACGATTGAAAGACACATGTCGTTCGTGATAGTACCATCGTAAAAGAGGCTCGTACAACAAGAAGGTAAGTAAATGAATTTTATGCGATTTTTTAACAATATTTTGAAAATAATTAGTTCATTTATTTTTATAGCTTTGGATATCAGAACTGAATTGGAAGTAGCAGCAGCAGCTATATACATATATCATCAGAAGCGGCAAATATCAATTGTTAAGTAAGTATGTGAAAAAAGTGTGTGTACTTTGAAATTGGACTGCGCAGTCCAATATAATACGCAAAAATAAATACATACATACATATGTACATATGTATTCTATGCGTTTAAGGCGGCCTGCACAATCCAAAATAATATGTGAAAACAAATGTTTGTTTTATATTTTAAATGATCAAATAATATTTATCTTTTCTTTCAGATGTTATTATTATTTTTATTTAATTAATCTTTGCTTTCAGAGTAAACTCTATATGTATTTAATATATTTTATTTATTCAGATAATATTAATCTTTCTTTTTCTTTTAGATATTTCAAATTCAATGTTATTATCATTTATTTTCAGGTTTTATTAACCTCTATTTTATTTCAGGTATTTGTCTTTTATTTTCAGGTATCAATAAAGTTTTTCTTAAAAATACAATAAAATAAAAATTTTAAAAATTAAAAAGTTTTGTTTGAAATTTTAAGAAATTTTAAAAGGAGGAAATAGATATTTATATTTAGTAGAATTTCGGCTTTGCTGATAAGTAAGCATGTTCAATGATATTTGAACATATTGCCGAAGGAAAGAAATGATTATTTAAAATTAGTGGACTGTATATGGATATGTATGTATGTCATACTTAAACTTAACTATCTTAAATTTAGTCCTCTTTTTGTGTTTGGAATACCGATGCTTCCATTCCTTGACTTTTGTGCCCAATTTTGCTGCATTCGTTGGTGTGCATCTGCTTCGTCTACCACTAGTCCCACGTTGAGGTCCTTTCCTTTTGTTTGTGGTTGCAGAATCATTCTAATCATCTTTCGCATGGTTCTGCATTTTAGCAGTTTTGCGAACTATAATTGTCGGCTGCTTTCTATAATTTACGAAATCTTTTCCTTTTTTGGTACGATATACGCTTCAGCATCATCTTCCAAAATGTGGTCAATTACTTCAGTTTCGTCCTTATCTTCAAACGATTTAACCTGGACTTCACTTTCCCACATTTTTCCAAAGTGTGAGCCTGCCGGAAGAGGTAGATGACAAGTTACCAATTCAGTTGGTTCTTCCTCAGTTTTTGAAGGTTTATGAAGTTCTTCAAGTGATTCTTCTTCTTCTTCAACTTAATTTTTTTGTTTTTTGTCTTCCTCTATTACTTCTGCTGTTTTTTCCTCAGCAGAAGACAGATATATACAAGGTAGATAAAAGATTGGAACTTTTGTACATTTTAAATCCGAGTCAAAACGGTACAAAATTTCTGGTTCTTCTTCTATTGTAAAATCTTCTAACAGCACATCACGCTGAAGAGAACTGTAAGTTATTTCAGGTTCTCCTTCTTGTAATCTCGCTTTACAAAGTTTGAGATTTTGGAAATACTCCGCCGTTATTTCAAAATACAAATTTTCAACTTCAAGAAAAATTTTTGAAAAGTATTTTGTGTGAAAATTGTGCATTTGAAGAAACACAATTTGTAAAAATTTGATATCATCACTTTTATTGCAGTGATTTTGTGGAGATCATCCATTACTTTTCTGAGGAGTTGAATTTTCCTCTTGAATACGAAGATTCCAAGACTCAAATCAAATGTATCTGGTTTGTATTTATTTGTCATGACGGACTTTGTTGGACGTGTGTAACACCGTTTCGGATAAATCCGCTTGGGCATAAAGAATTTTGTTCCTGTTAATACCCAAGATTTTTTCCGCAACACTTTTCGTATTTGTCTAACTGCTGGTATTCTCCAAAGAAATCGTTGGAGGTATATTGATTTGGTCGCCTAGTTGACCTTGCTGTATCTCGACTCACAGCCGCTGAATAAGTATTTCTTGGATGGGAGTTAGATCACTGCGTTTAATGTCTGCTAAAACGGCTTATGTGATCGGTTTAATATGCGGGAATATAAACCAGTCTTTCAATTATTATTTTTATGTTGTTAATATGCGGGAATATACACCCGTCTTACAATTATTTTTGTTTTAATTTTCCTGTATTTTGAACAGGGCTTTTTTGTATATTGCCTGTTTTGTAAATACAGGACTTTTTAATTTTGGCCGAGCACTATATCCGGCTTGAAGGACCAAATGTTTAAACTCAACAAAGATTTGTCATTCCTTACCACTGGTGGGGGGAAATGAAAAGACCTTCACTGAGCAGAGAATAATTTCATTCTAATTTTATTTTGATATTTTCATTACTTATATACAATTTTTAAAACTAAAAACTACCTTCGATATAAATAAAAATGAATTGTTGTTCGTTAGTCTGATTAAAACTCGAGAACGGCTGGGCCGATTGAGCTGACTTTGGTTTTAAAATGTTTGTCGTAGTCCAGGGTAGGTCTAAACGGTGAGCAAATAAGGAAAAATTACGAGTAAGATAGAGTAAAACGACAATTGCATTTTCCCATATAAAAGTTGACCACTTACTTGCTGTCAAACATTTGACGGTATTTGTACTCTCAGTTCCACTCGAATTGAAGAACGCATTAAAACAAGACTTTTGAATCGACAACATAATATCAACTTTGCTTATAACATCGTGTATTTAAATTTCAATTTCAAATTTCAAAATATATAAGAATAATTAATGTGTTGGCATGTTTGATGGTGCCAACCTTACAGTGTTACCAACTCTCAAAAATACTTTTATTATAATAACTGAGGCATCTCTGCCTGTGCAGACTCCACATTGCTCATTGCTTACTAGATATAGAATACTACATAGTTTGCCACATATGGTAAGCTAGAAGCTGTCTCTTCAGCAGTTTAACAGCGCAGTTTTCATTTATATGAAAATTTCGAAGAGGCAACATATTCATTTCACATATGCCGACGGCATTTTAATTTCGGTAATATGAAAATTAGAAGAACGAGTTAAGACGGTTGTGTTATATTATAAAAATAAAGTACATTTTCAAAATAACATTTAATATTTAGTTTAATATTGTTAATTTATAGAAATATTATGCAAATTGGGTTGGGAAGTCTTAAATTTAATAAACTTATACAAGCATAAATCAAAATATCATTTCTCATTTTAAATTTATTATTTTAATTTCAAAATATAAATATACTTAATGTGTTGACATGTTTGATGGTGCCAACCTTACAGTGTTACCAACTCTCAAAAATACTTTTATTATAATAACGGGGCATCTCTGCATGTGCAGACTTTATAAAAATAAAGTACATTTTCAAAATAACATTTAATATTTAGTGTAATATTGTTAATTTATAGAAATATTATGCAAATTGGGTTGGGAAGTCTTAAATTTAATAAACTTATACAAGCATAAATCAAAATATCATTTCTCATTTTAAATTTATTATTTTAATTGGTATATACAAGTTATGCCACAATTATTACATAGTAGTCCAAAAATATAAATTCTTATTTTTCTCAGAAATAGATTTGTAAAAAAAGGATATTTATCCTTTTTTTATGTTCCACACAAAAGATTTAAGGAGTTCAAGAGCTCAAAACGTGCCCTACATCAGCTACCTACCCGACGGCGTTTCGCAAATGATAAAATAAATTTTTCAAGAGCTCAAAGCGTACGCTACATCATCTCGAACCTACCTACCCTACGCTTTTGCGCAAATGATTATATCATGATAGCAAATGCCCACATACAGATTTGGCAATGGCAATAACAGTTAGTATTCTATAAATTCTATCCTGTCGAGATGCCCTGTAATAAGTGTATCCGAACGTTCCATTGTTTTGTCATCTCATGCAAAAAGCACGTGTATCCGAACGTTACATTGTTTTGTCCAAAAATTTAGAGACTTTTTGCTGCGCTCCTACTTTAACATCCTTGGTTTTGTCATCTCATGTTAAAAAAAAAGAAACATTTAATTGGAGAAATAAGAAAGTAATAAGTGTATCCGAACGTTCCATTGTTTTGTCATCTCATGTAAAAAGCACGTGTATCCGAACGTTACCTTGTTTTGTACATACATTTAGAGACTTTTTGCTGCGCTCCTACTTTAACATCCTTGGTTTTGTCATCTCATGTTAAAAAAAAAAGAAACATTTAATTGGAGAAATAAGAAAGTAATAAGTGTATCCGAACGTTCCATTTGTTTTGTCATCTCATGTAAAAAGCACGTGTATCCGGACAATACATTGTTTTGTCCATAAATTTAGAGACTTTTTGCTGCGCTCCTACTTTAACATCCTTGGTTTTGTCATCTCATGTTAAAAAAAAGAAACATTTAATTGGAGAAATAAGAAAGTAATAAGTGTATCCGAACGTTCCATTGTTTTGTCATCTCATGTAAAAAGCACGTGTATCCGAACGTTACATTGTTTTGTACATACATTTAGAGACTTTTTGCTGCGCTCCTACTTTAACATCCTTGGTTTTGTCATCTCATGTTAAAAAAAAGAAACATTTAATTGGAGAAATAAGAAAGTAATAAGTGTATCCGAACGTTCCATTGTTTTGTCATCTCATGTAAAAAGCACGTGTATCCGAACGTTACATTGTTTTGTCCATAAATTTAGAGACTTTTTGCTGCGCTCCTACTTTAACATCCTTGGTTTTGTCATCTCATGTTAAAAAAAAAAGAAACATTTAATTGGAGAAATATTGAAATACTGCTAAAAGTGATTTTCTTCTCGCTGCTTACAATGCCGAGGAAAAGAAAACGACCTGACATAGGTCGTCGAAGTCGTGTAAATGTGCAACGAGCTGCTTTACGCTCCAACCGCACTAATGACCAGCGAGATGCTGATAATGATAACAGTCGTACAAGTATGGGAGAATTACGTTCAAGAGTAAATAGCTATCAAGTGGATAGGGGAGAATGGAACGAGTTCGTGCACATCGATCACAACAGCAGCGAGCACGGGATAACGAATTTAATCGATTCCGCAGACGCAATGCTCCTGTAAACCTCGAACGAGGAGCATTTTCCTACGATCCGGAATTTGATTATAGTGCCGACAAATCTGTGACGATTGGAGAAATGTCAATCATTTGTCAACATTTTAAAGCATTAAAGTACAGTAGTGAACCTGCAGGATTATGTTGTGCTGGTGGCAATGTACAATTGCCTCAATTGGTTCCACCACCTGAACCATTACACTCATTAGGTAATGGGATGGAAAGAGAGTCTAAGCACTTCTTGGCTAACATCCAAAAATATAATAATTGCTTCCAAATGACATCGTTTGGTGCAACGCATATAGTACAAGACGGGTTCATACCTACTTTCAAGGTAGGATACCATAATTGTTTTAGTGAAATTCTAATTTGTATTTGTAGCACAATTAATTTAACCAGTTCTTAAACAATTACAGATACAAGGACAAATTCATCACCTACTGGGGACAATGCTGCCAGTGCCAGATGCAGATCATAAATTTTTGCAAATTTATTTTATGGGCAATCAAGATGTGGAAGTTGATACACGTTGTGGTTATAATCCAACCGTCAAGCGAATCATTGTCCAAAAACTGCAAACATTTCTTCACGAGAATAATGAATAATGAAGATGTTCAAAATGGCACTCGATCGGATGCCATCAGACAGCCATAATATTGTAATAAGAGCCGACAAAACACCTGCTGGAGAGCATGCAAGGAGGTTTAATTCACCGACAATAGATGAAGTGGCTATTGTCGTTGTTGGAGAGAATTTGCAATCAAGAGATATTGTACTTCATCGCCGGAACAATGAATTGAAACGTGTATATGAAACGCATAGAGCTTATGATGCTTTACAATACCTATTAAGAAGGAGAAGATGGGTACCATTTTAATATCAAAATGGTTAATCCAACAACAGGTAATTAGATTATACAAAATAAAATATTTTATATGTTCAATATATACATAAATGTATTTTTTGCCATGAATTATTATGCATACAGACTCATGATCCGTGAAGGTGAAGTAAATCACATTTTGATGTGTCAACGGCTCTTTCATCAGTATGCAGTGGACATGTACGTCAAAATTGAGACTGAAAGATTGACATACATCCGTCTTAACCAACAGCAGCTTCGATCTGAAGAGTACATTCATCTCCGCGATGCAATCAATGCTGACGGCAATGCAAATAATGTAGGAAGAATGACAATTTTACCGGCCACTTACATCGGAAGCCCGCGCCACATGCACGAGTACGCTCAAGATGCGATGTCTTATGTTCGAAAGTATGGCCGTCCAGACCTATTTATTACATTCACCTGTAACCCACAATGGATTCAAATAAAAAAAGAACTGCTACACAACCAAACACCACTTGATAGGCATGACATCACAGCCAGAGTTTACAAGCAAAAATTAAAATCTTTCCAACATCATTACAAAACATCGTGTGGATGGCCAAGTACGTTGTTGGATGTACTCTGTTGAGTGGCAAAAGCGTGGTTTGCCACATGCTCATATATTAGTCTGGTTGGTTGACAAAATAAGGCCAGAAGAAATTGATTCCATTATTTCAGCCGAAATTCCTGATGAAAGGGTTGACCCAAAATTGCATACGATAGTAACTAAACACATGATACATGGACCTTGCGGAGTTTTCAACAACAGCTCACCATGTATGATCGACGGCAAGTGCTCCAAACGGCACCCGAGAAACTTGCTTGCCGAAACCATCTCGGGAATCGATGGTTACCCATTGTATCGTCGGCGATCAGTTGAGGACGGTGGACGATCTGTAGATGTCAAGATAAAAGGACAAGATTTTAATGTACATAGACAATCGTTGGATTGTGCCGTTCTCGCCCATATTGTCCAAAACTTTTGAGCTTACATCAACGTGGAATTTTGTAACTCTGTGAAATCCATAAAGTACATATGTAAATATGTTAACAAAGGTAGCGACATGGCCATGTTCGCAGTAACAAACACAAATGATGAAGTGTTTCACTATCAGATGGGTCGCTATGTAAGCAGCAATGAGGCTATTTGGCGCATATTTTCGTTTGCAATTCATGAAAGACATCCCACTGTATTGCATTTGGCAGTTCATTTAGAAAATGGACAACGAGTGTATTTCAACCCAAACAACGCTGTGGATAGAGCGGCACGTCCACCTGTGACCACATTGACAGGTTTCTTCTCAATTTGTGCAACTGATCAATTCGCTCGCACTTTGCTGTATGCTAATATGCCGCGCTACTACACATGGAACGCATCACCAAAGTCTTTTCAGCGTCGTAAACAAGGAACACCACTTGAAGGATATGAAAATGTATTTGCCACAGATGCTATAGGCCGTATATATGCAGTACATCCTAATAACGATGAATGTTATTATCTTAGATTGTTATTGGTGAATGTTCCTGGTCCGACATCTTTTCAACAATTGCGAACAGTTGATGGACATCTGTGTGCGACTTACCGTGAGGCGTGTCAATTATTACGGTTGCTTGAAAACGATTCGCATTGAGATGATACGCTCAAGGATTCCGTGATATCTTCATCGCCGCATCAAATTCGCACACTGTTTGCGATTATAATATCGACATGTTTCCCCTCAAATCCGAATGATTTGTGGATGTAATATAGGGATGACATGTCTGAGGATGTGTTGCATTGCGTGCGTTGTGAAACTTTGAATCCTACATTGGAAATTACGGCAGAGATTTACAATGACACATTGATCATAATAGAAGATATGTGTTTGTTGATGGCAAATAAAGTATTGTAGTGTTTGGGCCTGACAGCACCCAATCGTGCTATGCAAGATGCATTAAACCATGAGTTGCAAAGAGAACTCCAGTACGATACTCAAGCTATGACCGAAGCAGTTCGCACAACTGTTCCGCAATTGAACGAAGAACAAAGGATTGCGTACGATCGTTTAACACAAGCTGTAAACAGTTAATTTCGTCAGACTCTTCCAGTAATTAGTCGATCGACTGTTGCTGACGAAATAAACGCATGTCTAAAATCATCAAATTTGTGGCGGCACGTAAAGACACTACAATTAACTACTAACATGCGAGTGTTTTTGCAACAAGATCAAACTGCGACTGTGTTTTCGAAGCAGTTGCTGGATATTGGCAATAGTAAGGTCGCAGTTGACTGCTCGACCGGATTAATGACTTTTCCCACAGATTTCTGTCACTTCACAGAATCGAAAAAGGAGCTTATTCAGCGTGTTTTTCCGGACATTAAACAACAATATAATAACCACGATTGGCTAAGTGAACGAGCAATATTGGCAGAAAAAAACAAAGATGTCGATGATCTCAATGCTACCATTCAGAATTTCCTTCCAGGAGAGTTGTTTACGTACAAATCAGTTGACACGGCCACAAACCAGGATGACGTAGTCAACTATCCTACAGAATTTTTAAATTCATTGGACTTGCCTGGACTATCACCATATAATTTGAAATTAAAAGTAGGGTCAGTTGTCATCATGCTGCGTAATATTAATAAACCTCGACTTTGCAATGAAACGAGATTGGTTGTGAAGAAACTCATGAATAAATCATCGAAGCTAAAAAAATCAAAGGAAAATACAAAGGAGAGGATGTCTTAATCCCACGAATACCTATGATTCCAACGGATTTGCCATTTGATTTTAAGAGGTTGCAATTTCCCGTGCGTCTGGCGTTTGCGATGACCATAAATAAATCGTAAGGCCAATCGTTGCAAGTTTGCGGAATAAACTTAGAGTTTCCCTGTTTCGCACATGGACAATTATACGTTGAGTGTTCGCGTGTCGGAAAACCAACATCCTTATTTATTTACGCACCGCAAAAAAAAAAACTAAAAATATTGTCTACCAGAAAGCACTATAAACTGTATATGATCATAACTGTGTTGTATTTAATTTAAGCAAAGATTTGTTTATCATGTTCACAGTCCAGAAACGAGCACATCCAAGAAAATTTTGAATTTTTGTATATGAAGTGTATAAATATAAATAAATGACTTAATATGTATATAATATGTGCATTTGGATCCTTAATGTCAACGTGTATTAGTAACTCTTTATTTCCATCAACTTGGCTCCATCTACTTGGGAACCACTTGGCTCGCCAGGACATGATAATATGGTGGAAGTACTAGGCGACTCGGACAAATCTGATTCGATCAGAACATTATCAATGTTGAGCTGCTGGCTGTCTTCAATAACATCAATATCTAACAGAACATTCTTGATGTTGGGCTTTTGGCTGTCTTCAATAACTTGAATGTCCTGTATGTCTTCGGCCGATAAATTTAATTCACAGAATGTCTCCTCAGATGATGAAGATGGCATTGTAGAAACGTGTTTTGGTTTAGATAGCAGCTTTTGCTTTAATATATTTTTTTGTACTTTTGCCATGTTCACGCGTATTATTCGTTCTACATTCTCACCACACTTGGTACAAAATCTGAAGGTAACAGCGATTATGTTGTAGCATTCGTCGCATCTTAATAATAATTTAATACAATCTGGACAGTTATTATTTTTTTCTGCCGTTCCATCCACTTTTTACAAAACGGACAATGCATTTTAAGGAGTTGAGCGATATATAGCTTCACTATAACTATATTATAGTTGTTTGAATTCTTTATTTTCTCGACGACAGATGTAGTTCTTCTTCTTTTCCTAACCATGGCCATCGTCAAAAAAAAAACGACAGATGTATCGGGTGATTTTTTAAGAGCTTGATAACTTTTTTAAAAAAAAAAACGCATAAAATTTGCAAAATCTCATCGGTTCTTTATTTGAAACGTTAGATTGGTTCATGACATTTACTTTTTGAAGATAATTTCATTTAAATGTTGACCGCGGCTGCGTCTTAGGTGGTCCATTCGGAAAGTCCAATTTTGGGCAACTTTTTCGAGCATTTCGACCGGAATAGCCCGAATTTCTTCGGAAATGTTGTCTTCCAAAGCTGGAATAGTTGCTGGCTTATTTCTGTAGACTTTAGACTTGACGTAGCCCCACAAAAAATAGTCTAAAGGCGTTAAATCGCATGATCTTGGTGGCCAACTGCCCATGCATCCCGAAAAATGCACTGTTTGGTGTGGTTTGTACGCTGGTGGAATCATTGGACCGTATTTTTTCAAAGATGCTGTTGGACGCAACGTTACGGTGAATGGCGATCGCTATCGTTCGATGCTAACAAACTTTTTGTTGCCAAAAATGGAAGAACTGAACTTGGTTGACATGTGGTTTCAACAAGATGGCGCTACATGCCACACAGCTCGCGATTCTATGGCCATTTTGAGGGAAAACTTCGGAGAACAATTCATCTCAAGAAATGGACCCGTAAGTTGGCCACCAAGATCATGCGATTTAACGCCTTTAGACTATTTTTTGTGGGGCTACGTCAAGTCTAAAGTCTACAGAAATAAGCCAGCAACTATTCCAGCTTTGGAAGACAACATTTCCGAAGAAATTCGGGCTATTCCGGCCGAAATGCTCGAAAAAGTTGCCCAAAATTGGACTTTCCGAATGGACCACCTAAGACGCAGCCGCGGTCAACATTTAAATGAAATTATCTTCAAAAAGTAAATGTCATGAACCAATCTAACGTTTCAAATAAAGAACCGATGAGATTTTGCAAATTTTATGCGTTTTTTTTTAAAAAAAAGTTATCAAGCTCTTAAAAAATCACCCGATAGTTTGATAGTTATAGTGTAAATATTTGTCAGTATTCACTCAAAAAAAATTGTCTATGGTAAAATGTCACTTGAAATGTTAACGTCTCTTTGCTGTGCATCTATACTATAATTCTTTAATATTCCTAAAAATCTAAAAGCAGCAAATTTCAATAAAATTAAAAAAGTATTGTGTCGTGTGTTTGTGACTTACTAAATATGCCCCCAATAATTAGGCGGTGCGAAGTTCGCCGGGTCAGCTAGTCTTAAATAATTAAATATACATATGTGTATGTGTGTATGTTTGTATGTATTGCATCATATTGTTTATGCTGCTTGATATGTTTTATGCTACATGGGGTTGTTTTCAAGTGTACAATTTAATACATGTGTGTGTGTGTTTAATGTTAACATATAATAACGTTATTTCATCTGTAAATTTATGACTTGGTTCCCCATTAAGGTGTCCGTTATTTCTCAAATGTTTGTATATTAATATATAAATAGATATTTATATTTAGTATAATTTCGGCTTTGCTGATAAGTAAGCATGTTCAATGATATTTGAACAGTTGTTTTGATGATTTTTCTTTAATGTTGTTCGTTTACTGAATCAAAAGGTTGTTTTGGTGTTTATTGCTACAAGTATTATAAGGAATACCTTCCTTAACTCGCGCAAGGTGTGCGCGAAGATGGTCACAAAAATGCTCACTGACGACAAGAAATTGCGCCAAGTGAAAGTGAAAGGAAGAAAATTTGAAAGTGACCCCTAGTTTTTGAATAACGTAATCACGACGACGACAAAGAGGCAAGCATTTTGAGACGACAGAGGGGATCCAAACAGCATGCACTTCAGCTCTCAAGGCTATTCCGGAGAGTGCCTTCCGTGACGTCTTCAATGCTTGGAAATCGCGCTGGCAGCGCTGCATCGACGCAAAAAAGCGTATTATGAAAGTTTTTCAAGAATTGTAACGATTGGTTCAATAAATTTTTTTGAATCGACTCAGTGCTACTACTTTCCGGACAAACCCCGTATATTTTTTACAATGTTTTTTTCTGGAACCAATGTACCGTGTGAAACTGAATTAGGTGTACTACACTTTTATACATAAACATATATATGTATGTCTCAAAATACACATTTAGTTTATAATAGGTTGTCAAAAAAGTCTTGCGGTATTTTTACAGAATTTTTTTTTTTTTTTTTATTGAAATTGAAATGAATTTTTGATGACTCATGCCCAGCTCTTGAGCGATGCTACGGCTGCTACTATGGCGGTCTCTTTCGACCAACTCAGCGAATTTATCGCAATTTTCGACGACAGGTCTTCCGGAGCGTGGCGCATCTTCGACCACCTCTACACCAGAACGAAAACGTTAAAACCATCGTTGTGCGGTGGAAATGGAAACTGTATCGGGTCCATAAACTGCACAAATTTTATTGGCGGCTTGAGATGCATTTTTGCCTTTATCGTAATAGTACTGTAAAATATGCCGTATTTTCTCTTTATTTTGCTCCATGTTTGCGACGCTATAATTCAGGGACGACTTAAAAGAAACGACAATCAATCAAACACGTGTTAGCGCGTGAAATGAGCTTTTCAAAAAGGTATATAGCATGATCCGATGCGACGAAAAAAAGTAGAACTACGCGCTTTCAGCGCCAACTAGCGAAAATACCGCAAGACTTTGTTGACAACCTAATATTTGGAAATTTGCTTGTAAAAATAAGTCATAAAATCTTTTAAATATGTTATTATAAAGTTTTTTGTTTTTGACGATAAAATTCCGCATTGAGACTAGGTTGTAATAGGATGATCAAACTCTCGTTTATGTAAAGAGTTTTCAATCATTGCAAATTCAAAGAAACAATTTGTAATTGCCTTATGTAAAAATGTATGAGTGTATGAATGTAGTTTTTTATTGTTGACATCAATATACATATTAATTAGAATTACAATTCATTATCTCTGATTGCAAAAGTCGATTGTCTGAAGCGCTGTTATCAACGCATGACGTGTATATACACGTACATACGAATATGTACCTTTATTGTATGCATATAAAACTGTAAAAAACCGGTAAAAGCTTACTTTAATAGGTTTCGGATAAAAATATGCAGCAGTATTTGTTTCGTGTTCCCAAAGATATGTTCTATTATTAATACACTCAAAAAATTCAGTAGAATGCTTTGTAAACTCATATCTGCTACTTTAGATACCTTTAAAATAAGTCACAAAGATAAATTATTTATAAAATATAGTTTTTAGTTATTTTTTACTGCAAAATGCGATAAAGACATTTATAGAGTTTTTTGATTGATGTTGTTTATATTTTAATCGATTTTATAAGAAAAGCTTGGATTTTATTTACATATTTAGATAACCAAAAATTTTAATTAATGTGTGTAGTGTATAGATTAACACTCTTATTGCGTATCTATAAAAGCGCGATTATAAAGCCAATAGTACGCCAAAATTTTCATTGTTAATGGTATAAGGACTGCGTCGAATAAAATTGTCCGTTACAAAAATGAAAAAATCTTTTAAACCAGTTGCCCGATTTTTATAAACTAAAATATTTTATTAAAAACATTTATTTTAAATTTGAAAAACTGAAGAATAAACCAAGAATTATATGTTATTAACAAATATTTTTATTTTGTCCGGAACCCCGTCCATTAGTGATTTTATGGTAGTGTCTGATACTCTCATAGCTGTTGAAGACCACTTTCTTTTAAAATTTTGAAGGTCTTTGGTCACTTTTTTTGTTGCCTTCATCTCCCTTTGTACTAAAGCCCAGTATCTCTCAATCGGCCTTAGTTCTGGACAGTTAGGTGTACTTGCTTCTCTTGGTACATAAATCACTCCATTTCGTTGGAAGCACTCTAAGGCTGTGTTGCTATAGTGACATGAAGCGAGGTCAGGCCAAAAAAACGTGGACACTTCATGTTGGCTTAAAAATGGGAGCAATCTCTTTTGTAAACATTCCTTCACATAAATTTCGCTGTTGATTGTACCCGATGTAACGAATGAGCTCCTCCTTTTGCCACAACTGCAAATTGCCTGCCACACAAGAAATTTCTTTGGCAATTTTATCACTTTTTTGGCTTTGAATATTTCAGCAACATTTCCTCGAAAATCGGCTGTATAAAATTCCTATCCAGGTAGCTGAGAAAAGTCCGCTAAAACGTTAAAAAAGGCCGCTAAAACGTAGGTCTCGTCATCCATTATGCAGTATTCGAATTTATTGACAAAATTTTTCCTCAGCTTCTTAGCTCGTTGTTTTGCGGTTTCGTTCTTGACGGCGTTTCTATCCGGAACTTTCTGTACCTTGTGCGTCTTCAGACCAGCTTCTTTCTTCATCCTGTGTACGAAAGATTGTGAACAGCCAGCCTTCCTCGCCAATTTCCTGCCCGAAATGCTTGGGTCTTTTTACCAGAACCTTTCTTCCTGTCGATACGCACATCTTCCTTAAAGCGTTTAATAACGCGAGAAATGGTTTTAGGGTTAGCCCCCACCTCCTTGGCAATTTTCTTTTCTTTTCGGTTTCTTTTGTTCTAATATTTTTTTCGCCCACTTCCACTTTTCATTTTCGCGTTAAATAAATTTTTATTGACCTAACGCAGACATAATATTTTTTGGCATTTATTTCAGAGCTACTAAGATAAAAATTCGTTTATTTGAAATTTTTAATTACACGATATGGAAAAAATGTAACGGACAATTTTATGCGACGCAGTCCTTTGTAGTTAAAATTGTTAATAAACTTCAGTTATTACCTTAACAACGTTACAAGATATTTGTGTTTTAATGTGTTACGTCTAAAAAAATCGTTAAAGATGTCTGGTTAAGAGTATGAATTCCCTTATTGTACGAAATAAATTATATTTTACTTTATTATAGTTTCTTTCTATTCATCTTTTGCTATTAATTTCCGTAGTTGGAAAAACCTTTTTGAAATTTTATTCGTGAGGGGCAGTATGTTAATGAGATGCTGTAATTTCCTATTTGTGGCCGCAAGCGTCCATAACATCATTCTTTGTGCGAATATTTCATATTATTTCTCTTAAATTTATTGATACATGTTCAATAATTCAGAACTGATTCATTGTTTTTCCAAGTGTAGTTCTAGAGCTGACGAGATTGTCATATACACAAACACGATTAGCACTTTGAATAATTTGAATTTGCTCTCAACTCAAACTTTAAAAGAGACAAGACAAATTTTGAAAGCTCATTAAAGAGTTACTTGATTCACAATTGCTTTAAATAATTGTACTTTATGTTTTTTGTTTTGCCGGTTGCGTTAAATAAAATAAAAAATTTTAATAATTGCTTCAGATGTGTGCTTAATTTTATATACTTTTGTAGAGCCAATATCTTACCCGATTATTCATGGGAGTAACTGTATACGAATACATGTTTAGTGTGTGCATTTGTTTTTAGTCGTGTAGTAAAACAGAAGTTTTCTTATTTGAAAAACTAAATGTCAGTATAGAAATAAACATTTTGCGGGCAACACGTGTTTGTATTCTGCGTTCTTCGTTAGTTACTCGCCCTGCCTACTTCATTCCCTGTCTTTCGCATTCATTTGAATTTTTTGATTTCAGACGGTGATTAATTTTTTGTGTGAACTTACCTATGTTTAAGTGTATGAAAATAGAAGAGAAGTGATTGGTTTAGTGAATAGTGAATAGTTTCGAAAGTAGTCCTTGTGAATGTCATTTGGTTAATTTGTATGATTTTATATAAAATATGATATATTTAATTTGCCTAATACTTTAAAAGTAACAGCAAGTCGTTACAACTAGCTTTGTAAAATTTAATGCGAAATATGTTCATTTCATTTCATCGACACTTAGCGCCAAAAAGAATATGAAATTATGAAATACATGAAATTAGAGAAAGTAGAAAGAAGAGAAAGCTAATAAATGCGTGTCACCAAGGAATAATGACTTTCCTCAATGTGCAGGTTTAGGGAAGTATATATGTATTTGACTTAAAGTGCCAGTGTTGTCAGCAGTAGTACCGTTAACACGGATTCAATTGCGCATGCATTTATATAAAACTGCATTCACATACGTTTCAATTAATTTTCAATATTCAGGTTGTGCGTCATCATTACTTCCTCTCTTATAACCTTTTACTTTTTTATACTGTTTGTGTTTTCTTGTAACTCAGAATTTCTATAATTAAGCCCATAGAAAACAGGAATATCGTACGAGTATGATGCGAAGATAGAGGCAACACCTGATTAGGTTTGATCTTTTCCTGACCCGAACTCGTGTAGTTGATAAGTTATCAGACCAATAGGACCCACAAAACAGTATAAAATGGTTCATGTGTAAACAGTTATTGATTTACCGCCACTGTTAACTAATAGCTCACTTTACACGGAATTCTTTCAAGTTCACTTAGATAGGAATTGGAATTAAACTACAATTATGCAGAGAAGGAAATCGGATACCACTGGTCAAGTCAGCAAGTGGCGTTTTGCCACAATTAAGGAAGATAATAACAGTGCAGATTTGGAAAGAAGAAAATCGGACACGATGAGTCAAGGTAGGGAGCGTGTAGGACTTCAATATAAAGTAATATTCTTTTTTTTAACAATTATATAAAAAGTGACGTGCGTTATATAGTTTGAATACCAAAATATAGCTTTAAAACTTAGGCCGCATCTTGAAATTTACATTGCTTAATTGGTGTTTAAATATGATTTAATAGCGTTCTTTTGTTTCTCACTGTACGTTTTTGTTGGAGTATGGAATTTAGTAAGAACTGTTTTAAAATTTTACTTTCGATTTCATCCTTCAATAATAAATATATGAATACACTCATCCTCTACCTTTTTGGCGTTGTATTCATATGTGATTTTTATAGTGTTTATATGGAAATTTCTTTTTGTTCTGAATTTTATTTGCAGAAAGCAAATCGCACAAGTAAAAAGTCTAACCAAACCGAACTCAGTACGAAACGAAAGCAGTGAAACTTATAGAGAAAACTGTTTCAGACTTTCTGCCAACACAAAAGAACGACGAGACTGCTCTACATACAATAGGCTTGGCCAAGCGGCCTGCAGGCAGGCAAAAAGGCAGAATACAGGGTGTAGTTAAATTTGTGTTTTACGCACTGGCCGGCCAAAGCATCTTTAAATATTCACAACGTCCACCCACCAAATTTCGTTAGATACGAAATACAGACTACATTAATAAAATAAGAAAATTTTAAAATAATATCAATTTTTTAGGCAACATTTATATACTTAAAATTCCATAATTGTAACTGTCGCAACGTGGTAGACCGCAAAAGTTAGCTAGTGGTTTATAGAGAACTTAATATATTTTTTGATTAATATTGTCTAAGTTTGAATTTTAAAAGGACTATTTATGAATACTATTGAACGTATCAATGTAATCGTATCATCAGAATCATCAATATCATCATCATCATCATCATCTCCATCACCATCTTCATTGTCATTATCAACGCCAGTTATATCATCATCATTAAACGAACTGGATTCATTAAACACCAACAATTCGTCAACAACGACGAAGACTGCGACGGCACCATCACAGTCCCCCACTGCGTTATCATTGACGGCAGATACATTGACAACATTTTCATCATCTTCTTACAGACAAGCTCAGTCTAGCGCACCTAGCACTAACACTCAAGCACATTTACACGACCAAACGCAGACGACGAAACAACCACTTTTGGTTGCATCACCAACACCGCCGCCCACGCCGCCTCCATCTATTATCGATTCATACTCATCATCCGCTTCCACATCACCTTGCTCATCAACCACCTCAGCATCCTTTCCCCAAACGTCTATTGAAAAGTTCAAGAATCAAGAGACACAAACCCAATTGACCCTCACAAATTCCCTACTGCTCTCCTCCACAGCATCTGTCGTTGCCGCTGCTATCAAAAACCAGTCCCTTGTACGCTCTGTGACCGCCACTAGCATAATGGATATGCCCTTCAACACATCACCCTCGCTGCGCGTGCGTACCACCTCGCTCAATCAATTGAAGAAAACAGCCGATCTTGCCATCGGAAATGAGTTGCATGTCTGTCCTAGCGTTATGTCTGATGAATTGCGCAAATTGCTACCACCGACATCTGAAACGGTAATGACTAAGCCATTTCCGGTGCGAGGTGAACGCGCCATTACCGACGTTACTACGCCGCATGTCATTGCCATGGTCGGTTTACCAGCTCGTGGTAAAACTTTTATCTCGAAAAAACTGGCGCGTTACTTGAATTGGATAGGCATTTCGACGCGCGTCTTCAATTTGGGCGAATACCGTCGTTGTGCAACCACAGCCTACAAGTCACATGAATTTTTCCGCGCTGATAATGAAGAAGCAATGGCCATACGGAATCGCTGCGCTAACCAGGCACTTCACGACTCCTGCGAATGGCTGCTGAGCGGCTTGGGCAGCGTTGCCGTGTTTGATGCGACAAACTCGACATGTGATCGTCGTCAACTAATCTACGATACTGTCGTTAAACAACATAACTTCCGCTTGTTCTTCGTGGAATCTATCTGTGACGATCCAAATATTATCGAACAAAACATTAAAGAAGTAAAGGTGAGCTCGCCCGATTACTACAATATGAACACAGAACTTGTGGTACGTGACTTTTTACAACGTATTGAACACTACGAAGAGCGCTACCAACCGATTGATGAGGAAACGGAATCGCATCTTAGCTTTTTGAAAATTTATAATGCAGGTAAAAAGACTGTGGTGTATAACAATGAGGGTCATGTAGAATCACGTATAGTTTACTACTTGATGAACACCCACATAACGCCACGTACTATATATTTGACGCGTCATGGCGAAAGTGAACATAATCTAAAGGGGCTTATTGGTGGCGATTCGAATCTTAGTGAACGTGGTCGCCAATACGCCAAGGCATTGTCTTCGTACATTGAACAGCAGCATATTGATGGATTACGAGTTTGGACGTCGTGGATGAAACGTGCTATTCAGACCGTGGCAGATGTAAAGGCACCACAAGAACGCTGGAAGGCGCTAAATGAGATTGATGCCGGTCATTGTGAGGAGATGACCTATGAACAGATCAAAGAAAAATTCCCTGAAGAGTTCAAGGCACGCGACTTAAACAAGTTTGCTTATCGTTATCCACGCGGGGAAAGCTATGAGGATTTGGTAGCGCGTCTGGAGCCGGTCATAATGGAGTTAGAACGTCAAGGTAATGTGTTGGTAGTATCGCATCAAGCGGTTTTGCGTTGTTTATTTGCTTATTTCTTGGATAAGTCTGCCGATGAGCTGCCATATTTATTTGTGCCGCTTCATACAGTCATCAAGCTGACACCGGTAGCTTATGGCTGTAAGGTGGAGCACATTAAACTGCCAATTGATGCAGTTGATACACATCGTCCCAAACCGAAGATACCCGGTGATGTGTCTCTGGGTCTCGATGGATTGAGTGGTGAATTGGTGGCACCCGATGGCGTGGGTAAGGTTTTGATTGTAGGTGACGATGTCAACGCGGCAAATGGCTGTAACAGAGCTATGGGCAATGGATTGGCAGTGCTGACAGAGGGCGTGGTTGTTGGCTCAAAGGATGCAGCCGAGAGCAACGCGGCCTACCTCTGACGGCAACATCCAAATACACCACTCAAACGAGGACTGCTGGCAAACCTCCAAAGGGTTAATACATTATAAGATAATGCAACATAAGCAAACATATACACAATGTACATTAAGCATTCGAACTGAATTTGTAATGATGAACTTTTGATTGATAGTTAACTGATAGCTGATGGTGATTTTACACACGCGTTTTTTTATAAGAAATTAGCGATATTGAACTGTTTAAGAGGTTCATTAATGACACGGAAGTTTACTATTTGCAACTTGGATATGACTGGACTCGATTTTGTATGCTAAGAGTATAGTTTTAGCTAAATGTCAATAAATTATATGTACTTATGTATGTAATAGAACGCTTTTGTGAGAATATTTTCGTCTAGTTACGTGATGAGTACATAATTACGAAACTAAACATGCATATATTCAATACAATATTATCATATATTATTACCCAAAGATTTAAAAATTAAGCATAATTGTTAATAATACATACATATAAATGATTGTAATACATACTACCAATATCTATCAATTTTTAAAATTATTTTCGTAAATTTGTGCTAAC
Source organism: Bactrocera tryoni (assembly GCF_016617805.1). Classification (NCBI taxonomy): domain Eukaryota; kingdom Metazoa; phylum Arthropoda; class Insecta; order Diptera; family Tephritidae; genus Bactrocera; species Bactrocera tryoni. Next base: position 61,782,074 of record NC_052502.1, on the reverse strand, counting down.
ATTTTTTCGCGTATGCTTGTATTTTAATGAACTTGTGAATTTTGTATTCAATAAAACTTACTAAATTTTTTTGCAGAGGTAAGAAGACTAGGCTGAAACTATTTTGTAGCTAACAGCATATTACACAAATTCGTAGACACATATATAAACAATTTTATTGTTGTAAATTAATACAAACTAAAATACATAAATTTTGTAAAAGTAAGTTTTTTGTCATTATTTAAAAACAACACCTAATGTACTGAATCCCAAATAAATTAGCATATAATAAAAGCACTATACTGCATGGTTTTATTTAATTTCACCATGGGCGACCAAAATGCGTACAAAATACTTTTATTCTAGTTACAAGCCAGCCGATAAATAAATTCTTAAAGTGTTAAAAAGGCGTATTTAATTATTTTGTACTACATTTTTAAGGATTTTTAGCGATACTGAAATAGTTCTGAACTTATATCGATTTTGTAGCTGTTACGGCTGTAGAAAATATTCGCTTCGTGCTTTATTTTTAATAGATGTTAGTTGTCTCCTTTAAGCTGCTAGAAAACGTCATCCGGATTCACCAGAAACAAATGGTTGTTTATTGCAAAAGACAATTTTCTGTCTTAAATGTGTTTGAACTAATCTGATCATTGGGTCGACCTAGTTTTCTCTGTATCTGTAAAATTCAAACTAAAACGTTATCTCTTTTTCTATTTTACTTCTTATTTTTGTGGTTTTCAAGTTCGTATACATATATTCTAACCGTTGTTCTATAACTTAGTGTGAAATACAGCAATCATATCAAAAACACGATATGACTTTAGATGAGACTCTTGTAAAAATTTAAGAAGCGCTGCGAATATTCTGAATATTCATATAATTTAAAATTAAATTATAATAACTCTGACAGAATTGCTGCCTCCAGGTGTTAGATTTATTGTCCATCGTTGATATTTACTTTAACAAAAAAGTGTTAACTTAAGTTTTCAGAACTACGAGAGTTTTATATTGCAATTATTTTTAGAACGAGATAAATGAACCAACATCATTAAACTTCAAATATGTATATGTATGTAGTTCAGAAGCAGAAATGAAAAGGTAAGTAAATTTCTTAAGGTGCCTGCAGAGTGCGCGCTCAAAGCTGAGCCGAGCCCAAAGTTTGTTTTAGGGTTTGCGATATTCAGAATGTATGTTTTATGCATAAACAAAAAATACGGGTATTTACTACTTCCTGATAGATTAGGAAATTGCCATTATAAATTTGGGGGTATTTAATAAACTCTGTTGGACTAGGGAATTCCCGTAATTAGTTTTCCCTTGAAAATGATTTTCTACCACATTCATGGTAATTTCTTGTAAGCAAGGTTCCCTGCGACACCGAGTCCACGGTCTTCGTGTAGTACACTCTCAGCTGCGGCTGCTATACCTTCTTCACTCCGTGGGGGACGTGATCTATTCGGTCGAATATTATCCAATAATAAATGCTGCGACTCAATATAGGTGATAGTGTTGCAAATAGTATGCTCAGTATGCCGATTATTTTCGCCCTAAAAAAAGCGAAGCGAAACATAGGCTATGTTCGTAAATGCATCATGACGCGCATCGTGACGATTGCATAACAAACAGAACGTTCAGAAATGCCAATATTGCAGCACTGCAATAATCAAGCGTTCAAAAAGACAGCACTTCTATTAGCTGTCACTCATAATTTCTATCAAAAAATTGTTTACTGCATTTAACTACTGACGAAAAGTAAGTGCAAAACTGTTTTATTTTAATTTTTGTATTAAAATTTAGTTAAATTATGTTAATAATAATTGTATAAATTATTATTTTTAAATTTTTAGTGAAAATCTCAGTAATGCGGAGACACAGTTATTGCTGAGAGTACGGTAGAATATGGAGGACGAGTTTAAATCGGGTAGAAGGAAAAAAAATGTATTGTGGAAGAAAGTTGTGACCGAAGTTAAAAATGTAAATGAAAACAATAAAAATTAAAATGAAGTTCATCAGAAAAAGTAATAAAAAAATTATTCAAATAAAGGAAGGAGAGGTAAAGTAAATTTTTTATGATGAAAACATAGTGGTAAAATAGCTTCTTCTATCGATTCCATTGATATCATCTAAATCAACGGGGGCATCTTGAATTCCTTCGATTTCATTGTTGGTTTCCATATCGGCATGTGTTATTACATCGTTAATATGTTCAGAATAACCTCCCTTATTTATGATAAAATTGTGTAAGATAGCATAAGCGAGTATTACATTAGATGTGGCTTTAATGCTCGAAGCTTCAATATAATTTAAAATTTTAAACTGTTTATTAAAAATCTCGAAAGTTTGTTTTATAAATACTTTGTCTTTTAAAAGACAAACATTTGTACTCACAATTTTTTTTTTTTTTTTTGACTTTAATACCCTTCTTTTTCTTAAATTTGTTCACAAATTTCGTCTAGTGTTAGATTCAGCAAAATTTCCATTTTAGTATTATACGCGTTCAAAAATGCAAACAAATGTATCTGCAAATTGTCAAAAATTGTATAAGAAGTATCAAACGTCAAACTTGCAGTGTTTGTACTGTTGCTTATGCTGCAAGTCATGATGCATTTACGAACATAGCCATATTCTTTACAGAAGGCGAATTTTCGTAATAAAGTTGCACGATTTGTAAACGTTATTCAGGCGTGCGTCTTTTCCATGATGAAATGCCAAATAATATTGAAAACAATAACATGACAACTTGACATGACTCACGCGTGATCTGTCAAAAAAAGGCTATCGAAAAAATTACCTCTAATCCAACACATGTTACTTTCGATCAAAAGCTAAACGTGTACGCAAGATTCATACATATTACTGATGTTTATGGCTTCAAGATAAAATCTAATTGTAAACGTGAAAAATATTTCGTGATAATAAGAAAAAGAATTCAGAAGATTTCCCGTTATTTATATTAGTTTTAATAACATTATTTTAATTATATTGAAGAATGTGGTATTAACGGCTGTTATATAAAACTATTTATAATGTAATGCCAAATTATGTAAGTTGTTGTTAGCTTAATGATTAAAGACATGTCCCGCCGCACACGCATTTGCGTTTTTTCGAGTAAAAGAAATCTAATGTTTTAATATTACTTCCATTTTGGTATTAATGGTTAACATTATTGCCTTAAAACGCCTAACATGAAAGTAACACATCAGTAAATAATTAATTTAGCGACATACATTTACATACTTTTTTTCTCTGATGCCACAACGAAATTTTTCAAGCACTGTTTCTTTAAATTTTTCGAAGTTATCGGCATTAGTAGAAGTGGATGGAAGACTCGCATTAGGCTTTGTGCCACTCAAATATTTGTGTTGTTGTGTGATTGCACTTTTGCAACATTTTGCTGTAGCTAGTTTCCATTGGTAACAAAAAAAAATTCAAGCAAAGTCGGTAATTCTTTTATTTCATGGTCAAATTTGCTAGTCAAACTTTTGAAGTCGTAAACATACAGCTTTCAAACACACAATACTTTATACTCGAAATTTATTTGATTCGATTTGCGCAGTTTAAATACGCTAGTCCAGAAATTAAAGTTTATGTCGGATTTTAATTAAAGTGTTGACCTTAATTTTATTGAAACATATTTTTTTTTCTTTAAAATAGGAAAAATTCCTAGCCAAGTTGATGAAATAGTGGCCACATTTACAATAGATCAGCTGAGAGAAAAATGCCTCTCTTTTAATTTCAAATTAAGTGGTCTGTATAGCCATTTTAGTGAAAGCATTCAGAAAATATAATTTTCAATTTTTGAAGTTTTAAAAATAGGAAAAAATTCTGCACTTCTTAATGACAAACATACATACATATACATATGTATACAGTATTTTCCATTTTCTAAGCTCTATGGTCGTCGCCTTTGGATTATCTCATTTAGGGATAACAATTAATCACATTCGTGAAGACATTTTGGTTGCTCATTAAAAGAACTTTTATTTTTTTTAGTTAATAATCAAGTAACACAGAATACAAAAAATGCTTAACTGCGAAATATTTAGTACCGTATTTCTACCTCGCTGCACGTCTTTTATACATACAAATGTACTTACAGATTATATGTACATACATACGTAGATAGTATACCCATATATTAGTATAATTTTATAAATATACTTCTGATAACGCAGAAGGTTTTCTAGGTTTTTTTCCTTATTTCAAATCCGCTTAAAAGATTTATTGCAGACACAAAGAACACAATACGAATGTAATGATATTGGAAATAAAGGTATACAACCTCTCACCTGTGTTATCAAGCTCGTCTGCAATTGTAGCATGCATATATAGTATCACAAGAATTAATAAATATTAATGTATACGTCTATGTATATGGATGTTCCCTACAGTCACAATTATAAAATGTTCCTAAATTATTAGTTTATTTTTGTTGGCACCTGAATACACTCTGTTGCCGTGCACTCTTTCGTTTTTGCATGTACGTACGTACGTGTACGTGTATTTTGATAATCATTTAAGCCATACGTCATGTGAGCAAATAGTATTCGCACATTAATCATAGCCGACATTGAACCAGTTAGCCTGCGAACAAATATCCTTAGTTTATTTACTAAGTTAATATGAGTGTTTACTATTAGCAAACCTCTGTCGCATTGTATGAATTTGTAGCAGCATATGCTTACATAATATCTTTATTATACTGCGTTCAAACGGTGATGGTTTATCGGCAAATTATCTCTTGTTGCCGCTCAGTGCGTTCACACGAGCGACACAAGTCCAGCAAATTTAGTCGAGTTTTTCTGTATTCCTTTCATAAAATTTTCGTTAATGTTTGTGCGGTTCGGCTGCACGACACTTGTTACTTGTTGCTTGTTACATAGTTCATTTGTATGTTGGTATGTTGGTCACATACATTGGTTACAAGGAATTGAATATAGTAGAACAATATTTCGAATACCCGCTATTAATATTAAAGAAAAACTTATGATGGAAATTCCCTAATCCATCAGAATGTATTGAATACCCGCTAATAATATTTTCAATTTAGAAATTTAAATATATTTATTTTTTATATTTATGTTATACTATGCATATTACATACAAAAAGTATGTAGATAACAAAATTCAAATTTCAAACCGAGCGCCATTGGAACAATGAAAATAATTTCAAAAAGAAAAGGTTTGCTTAAATGCGTAGCAGCGAACTGTTACGATCAAGAATACAAAGACTGTCACCCGAGCACGAGCGGCACGGTCTCATCTCGCCGAAAAAACACTCTCGCCCACTAAAAACCGGTTTGGGCGACAAAAGAGCCCATGTGTGAACTCGCACTCATTGCTTTTACTTACCGTTCAGAATTAAAAATGAGTGTATTATGATATTACATATCTGGTGTCTACATACATATGTATGTCATCGGACATATACACTTTCTAAGTTACTTTTAGCTTTATTTCAGATCACATTTCAATTTCACTTGATAAGGTGAAAATTGCGACGATCAAAGGCTTCAAGAGAAAATTAATTAAAATAGATAGAGACTGCATTATTAAAATTAAAATGTTTTTTTTTGACAGAATATAGAAGTTTTGCCAAACCAGAAGATTCTTTGCAACGACATACTGTAGCGAAACATGTACTCAGATAAATATGATCGGGGACAAAATAAAACGGCAACTACGCTTTTTTCCATATAAAATTATTTTGAATTTCATCAGACCATTTGATTCTAATTCAGCTGCATAATCAAAGACGATTAGATCGTTCAATTGATCATGGTTTCGACTAACTCCCAAACGTGCATATCGTCACCTGAAATGCAAAATAACGTATCATCAAAAAATTCGAAATTGAATGTCTTATTGATTACGCTTCACCACTTCAAATTACTTATGTTCAACATTTTCTGGTTCTCCGATCAAATATAAACTAGTTTTAACCAATATTAAAATTGTCTTTCACTCATGTTCCATTTTATTTCGTGTTTCATTCATGCCACTGTAAATTTCCGAAAATGTTGTTACGTTATTTTGCATTTCAGGTGACGATATGTACATATATATTTCAATATCTTTACTTTTTTTTGTACTGTGTTTACCTTACGGTTGTTTGTAACACCTAAAACTAATCAATATAGATATAGTGTTATATATCATGTATAAATGATCCACCCGCTAGTGGGTTTATATAGGCTATTTAACCAAATTTGCTGAGAAGAAGTTTTTTCTAGCACATTTTCAAACACTGTAGAATAACGAAAGGTGCGATAACTCAATAAATAAATACCTCCGAGACATTACATTTAACTCTCAAGATGGTACGGCTTTATAGGAGTTACTATTTAAATTGAACAATTGGGCGACCCCGCCCACCTTTAGATGAAATCCTATATTTAACAAACTCTTTGACCAATATCAACCAAATTGAGTGTATGTCATTATTTTACGACGGAGTGAAAAAGAGTGAAATCTGTAACCACACCTACTACCCATATGTACGAGTATATTACAATTTTAAATTACAATACAGTGAGGCTGTTCACGATAAGGTGGTTATCGGGTTATGTGGTTATGTGGTTATGTGATTAAGTAAACAACAACAAAATGCGGTATGACAAAATAGCCAACTTTGACCAACCTAGGCCCTTGTTTACAGATTATGTGGTTGTTTGCTTTTTCCATTGTTAGAAAGTTGTTGGAATTTTACTAAATGGCAGCACAAAAAATAAATAAAACTCAGCGAGTGGCATTTCCATTTAGATTTTCTTATTGGAAAATCTGCTATTAACAACTGTTTTTTGGTTACAATCAGCAAATTAAAACCGAAATAAAAAGCATCGAAAAGCATCACAAAGCATCAAAAATCATCAATAATTATCAAAAATTATTATTTATACAAAGAATTTTTTGAACCCTTGAAATTCGGATTACTTAATAAGCATAAGTAAGTATTTTATAAGTAGGAGTAGGAATATAGGAATGAACAGCTGTTTGTGTAAAAATAAGCAAATAACCATACATAGGATGTTCACGGAGTATATACGTTATTTTTAATCTAATAATCACATAACCCGATAACCACCTTACCGTGAACAGCCTAAGTATATTAATCGCATGCCAATGAAGTTGTCGAAGTAAAACTTTGCACAAAATGCATTTAAGGTAACTTTTCAAGACCCCAGTAACCGAATATGTAAACCTCACCTAGCCAGCTTACAGCTGATTTTTTTTTTAAAATATCGGTCAATCTTTGAGGAATCTTAAAGAAATTCAGGGACCATATTTTTCTGGAAATATTATTCTGTGATGCCAAAAATGGATAACATCGATTATATACTTCTCCTAGCCCCCATATACCTAATATGTTAGAAAGATTTTCGAACTTCCGCCTTATATGATAAGTGAAGTGACTGTAACTGAGTGACATAGGTACATATGTTAGGATAAGTTTCTTCGAATAATGCAGCATATCATTTCAAAACCTCTTTGACCAGTTGACGAAGTTAAAAAACTTTTCCGACTATGTCATCAGCATACGTCAGCAGCTGTACCCTCTTATACTCGTAGGAGATTGTACCTTCTCGGTTTAGCTCTGCAGCTCGAATTATTTTCTCCAGAAGTAGGTTGAAGAAGTCACACTAAAGAGACTCGCCTTGTCTGAAACCTCGTTTGCTGTCGTACGGCTTGGAGACGTCCTTCCCGAACCTGATGGAGCTTTTGGTGTTACTCAACGTCAGCTTACACAGCCGTTAATTTCTGGTCAGTTATTGATTTGCCAGGTCTAAAGTCACACTGATGAGGTCCAATCAGTTTGTTGGCGGTGGGCTTTAATCTTTCACATAATACGCTCGATGGAATCTTATACGCGATGTTAAGGAGCCTTATCCCACGATAGTTGGTGCAGATTGTGGGGTCTTCAGACGGGTAATTGTTGTTCGACCTTCTTCATGGTCGGGCAATATACTTTCACTGCCACTCAGCAGGCTGGAGATGTATTCGCTCCATAATTTTAGCATGCTCTTAGCATCAGACACTAGATCACCTCTGGGAGTTCTACTAGAGTATGCTCCGGTCTTTAAACCTTCTGTTAGTCGCCGCATCTTTTCGTAGAATTTTCGAGCATTACTCCTGTCGGCTAGCTTGTCAAGCTCTTCATACTCACGCATTTTGGACTTAGGCTGTCTGCTTTCTCTCCGCTACGATACGGCACTCCTCATCGTACCAGCTGTTCTTTTGCAATAGTTTTAATTGCAGCTGTACGTAAGGAGCTCGAAATGCCGTCCCAAAGTTCCCTTATACCGAATTATTGACGAGTGCCCAGAGAGCAGGAGTGCTAGTCGAGTAGAAAATCGATGTCGAACTTTCCTTGTGTTTATTGACTTTTTTTTTTTGCTGTACAGAGGCGGGTGCGAATCTTGGCTGCAACAAGATAGTGGTCCGAATGGATGTTAGGACTTCAGAGCGCATGCACGTCTAGAACACTGGAGACGTGTCTTCCGTCTATCACAACATAATCGATCTGGTTGGTGGCTTTTCGATCCGGAGGCAGCCGCTTGATGTATTTTCTTATACTGGCCTCAACGCATTTGGGGATGTTTCCTCGTGGATGCTGAATTTACCGATTTTCACATCGTGCCGGGAGCAACTCTCATAGGTGAGCTCCAAGCGATCATAGAAAGCATATTTGATCACATCGTCCTTCTCTTCCGTCGAGGCGTGTTCCCAAATCAGCAATATGTTGAAAAACCTCGCTTTGATCCGGTTTAGTGTTAGACGTTCATCCACCGGGGTGAATGACAGTACACTGCGACGGAGTCTCTCTCCCAGACCGAACTAGCGCTTCTTTATATGGCCACCGTAGTAAATGCCACAAGGACCTACTCGCCTCAGTCCTTGTCCCGTCCATCGTATTTCTTGGACGGCGGTGATGTCAGCCTTTATTTTCACGAGGACATCAACCAGCTGGGCAGTGGCACCTTCCCAATTAAGGGACCGAACATTCCAGGTGCATGCCCTCAAATCCTAATCCTTATTTCGTTTGCCATGGTCGTCATCAAAAGAGGGCTTCTCTTCCGAGGCTTTTCATCCTCCAGACTCCAGACAGAGACTCCATCCTCCTGCCTGTTGCCGATTTGTTTTTTTTAGGGTTGTCAGCACCACATAAATCTTGCGTTAATTTTGGGACACTCTGTTTATAATTCCGATCTTGCGTTAACTTTCGGACAACCTTTACATGTTGAAACATCACATTCATTCCCTTTTAATAATAAAATCATTTTGTATTAGTATATATTGCTAGCTTCAGCTACCAGGTAAAGCGTACTTTTAACAAAAAATAAAATTTTGTTTCAATAAGAGTAATTTCTGTTTTACATCGTTGTTTCGTCTCTTGTGTTACATTATTTTGCATTTTAAGTGACGGTAAGTAGGTTTAACTGTCGGAAATTATCAATCTTGTTTGAATTTATGAATAGCTTACTTACAAGTTAAGAACAATTGGCACCAGCGGTTAGGTTTTGTCTCTATGCCGAAACTCGACAAATATTTGCCATATCTAATCAAGCAATGATCGATCATATCGCCGAAAGAAAGGCGATAATGCTAATATAATCATAAATCTTTTTAAACCTGATTAGGCAAAGAGAAAATTACATTAGTCTAACAGTATGTTTTCTTCTTATTCTAAACTATAATATTAGAAATCACCTCGATATTTTCCTTCCTTTTTTTTCCTTCGATTTTATTTGCTTTTAATATGTCTAAAATATTTGATTTAATTGTTGAAATAATATAGGTAAATTCATATCTTAAAGTTCTACATACATATAAGTGGTAGGATGTTATGTTCTGTTATTAAATTTAAAGCCATAAAAGTCAGATTAAGGACTAGTATATACAAAGGTTATATAAATTTACTGTTTCTAGTATATGTGCATATGTATGTGTAGTATATGTCGTTATACATATATGTTCTTAATATATTCTTGTACGATTAATGATGCTAGCAGACTTGGGATGGATGAGGGAGCACATTCCATCCATTTTAAACTTCCGAAAGAGGTTAGAAAAGCAATTTTTTATATAAATTAATTGCGAAAAATATATTACAAAATCATTGTTTTCATTATTGTCGGTAAGAATATGTCGAATTTATTTTTACATATGTATAAATAGAAGAGACTGTAGGAAAATGATTATAATACTCACTGGTCACAGAATGGGGCTGACAGATCGAGATGATTTTTGATCATGTCAAGAGAAAGGCACCAGGGAAACAGTGGAACATCTATTATCCCCCACTAGCAAGAGAAAAGGCTTCAAACATTTTGAAGTTCCACGGTAAGTTGATATTGGAAGAGATATCGATAGTGAGGCCATAGAAATGCGCGTCATGCGCAGGCACTCTTAAGGATTACTACTTCTCATGAACTACTACGTAACGCATCCATTTTGGCACCGCTAAAGACTGATTTATGCGTGGCTCACGAGCGTACCAGACTAACTTAACCTAAACTATTAGGTTGACCAAAAAGAAACCGGCGATTTTTTCAAAAATTTTTTTGAGTTTTAGTTTTTTTACCATCCCAAGACGTCGTATATGATCATGTATGGTTGATTGTGGTATATTTAACTTCTCTCCAATCTCACCCTCAGTTACATGACGATCCGATTCGATTAAAGCCTTGATGACGTCGTCATCAACTGCACTTGGCCGACCTGAACGGAATTTGACAAACCAACTTTGACACTGTGTTTCTTTTAAGGCTTTGTCACCATACACATCACGTAACTTTTTAGCAACCTGAGCTGCATTTTTCCTTTACGGAAATAATAAAGTAAATATGGCGAAAATGCTCCTTTGTGGGCTCCAATTTGGGCGAATTGCCGCCAAACAAACAAATATAAATAAAATTACGCGCGATTTTTTTCTAAAGCAAGGTAAAAGTGCCAGCTGATATTTGACAAAAGCAAAAATGCAATAACAGAGTCATAAGCCGTTCAAACAATTGTCAACGCCGTTTGTATGCAAAATCACTGGTTTTTTTTCGGTCAACCTAATATTTTTACATAATCTAATGTACCGTTTAAATAATTTATAAATTGTAATAAAGAATTACAATGCACAAAAAATTCATAAAGTCACTATATACAATACGTGAACTTAGTATAATTTTAATTTATGTTATGGGTATATTTCTTACTACTCTTATTGTCTTCTTCTTCTTTATTGGTGTAGACCCCGCTTACGCGGTTATTCGTTCTTCCTTTTCGCGGTTTAGCCCCAATTGGAGATTCCAAGTGTAGCCAGGTCCTTCTCCACTTGGTATTTCCAAAGCAGTGGAGGTATTCCTCTTCCACTGTTTCTCCTGACAGGTGCTGCGGCGAATACTGGTAGAGCTGCAGTGTCTTCATCCATTCGGACGACATGAATTAGCCACCGATGTCTCTTAATTCGCTGAACAATCTTAATGTCGTATAACTGTATCATCGTTAAATCCCTTGCGGTATTCGCTGTTGCAAATTCGCAAATAAATTTTCTTTAATAAATTATCTTTTCTATCGAAAACTCGAAACGTCGACTCATCAGATGTTGTTATCGTCCATGCCTCTGCACCATATAACAGGACAGGAATAATGAGTGACTTGTAGAGTTTTGTTTTTGTTCGTCGAGAGAGGACTTTACTTATCAGTTGCCTACTCAGTTCGAGGTAGCACCTGTCGGCTAGTGTTATTCTGCGTTGGGTATCGACATTGTTGTTGGTGTTAATACCGGTTCCAAGATAGACGAAATTATCTACGACTTCGAAGTCTTATTGTCTTCCTTAGATTCAGATAAAGTCGATGTCCGATGCTAAATAGTTCCAGAAGGTTGCTAGGTCGCGTAAATCATCACATTAGTGTTTTTCTTTTTGGATAAACATAAATAGGTTTGCCAATCATCCACCAAAGCGGCGTGAGTTAGTTAAACAACTTTTTGTAGTGTACTTTAAGTTAATGGTTTTGGCTGAAAAATCAGATACAACTGATAAGTAAATGCTCAGCAGCCTATTAGCTTGCATTGAGTATCGGTAAACGCATTCAAATCAGGAAATAAGGTGACATAGCTTATTAAGTAGCGGTCATTAAGCCGATATGACCACAACCCTTCTTTACTATGAGTCCTATTACCATAACGGAGATTTTCAAAGCAGAAATGACGGAAGTGGCATCACTGGTGGTAAATTTTGACGTATTTGTCTATCCCTCACTAAATGAAGGTGTAAAATCCTACCCCTCTAAATTTTTTCGAGTTATAGGACTGAATGAATGGGCTAATCATTATTAGCTATTTACTCACTTATATTTTTGTAAAAATATACCAATTTAACTGTTTTCATAAGAGATTTAATGTCATTCAATTTGTGATTTATTCAGGGGTGTGGAATTTGATAGTTGTCGGAATCAAAATTGAAACCGATTAAAAAACGTAGTAGGTGTCACGAATTCAGATATTATTGGTTTGATATTCGAAACATAATTTGTATCGGTTTTGGATGTCACGGAAACCAATTTTATCGGTTTTGCTGTCAGAAACAGAACAAGAAGATATTCACACACAGATTTGAAATGTAAGCTAAGAAATGAAGTCATTATATTATTTCGAATTAATTTATTTTTATTTCTATAGGGGAAACATAAGTATAAAACACGAAATGTCTTAATTATTGAGTTTTTGGAAAAAAGTCCGGATATTTAAAGATATTAGATTTACAAAACGTAATTTAACACACAAATGCGTCTTTATTCATTTGATAAATGTTATCTCTTAAATTCTTCCTTTAATTCGGAACTTATTAAAAACTTTAATAGGATTGCTTTCAAATGTATTAATTTGTAAGTTTTTTCACATTAGTAAACAGATGGTTGGAATATTGGTTTTACGTATGTTCGAAAGGACGAAAATCCAATCAAATTCTGTGACACCATTTAAAATCAGAATTGGTTTGCAATTCTGACAGCTAAGCAGTTCTGTCTTGGATTCCACAAACCCCCCTGATTCATCTTTTTTATTTTATGTCTAATAAAAAAAAGATTATCTCTTTCAAAATTTTCTTGAAACTGTCTTTTGTGTATAAATTATTGTGTATGTTTATATGAGTGAAATCTAGCAATGTAATAACTGGGCATAGAACCTTCATATTTAATTTTATAAAAGTCTATTACCATTTTCATTAACTAATTTTTCATATTTTTAATAAAATTGTAGCTTTCTTCTTTCATTTAAATATTTTGTATATCTCATTCCAGCAAACTAATCATGTGAAGTATTGTATTTAATCTGATGGAAATATCCTAAATACTGTGGGTTATAAAAAAGTACAGCACAATCAGCAATTTAGAGTACACAAGTTGCAAGTGTTTTGTCTGATTGACCATTGTTGCAAACATGTCAGAAGACAACGCTTATAAGGATGGCGACATCGTTTGGGTGAAACTGGGCAACAACTGGTGGCCCGGTGAAGTCACCGATGTGCATCGTCAACCTGATGACCTTCTCAAACAACTAAAAAAGAAACCGTATTGCGTTGTAAAATTTTTCCAAGAAGATGCCTAGTCAGTATAATTATTCAAATTCAATTGTAAATAATGTTCCTAAATAACTGTATACTTATCTTGTTCGTATATTTTTAGTGAATATATAAAGAGTGCAAAACAAATATTTCCTTTCCAATGCAGCAAAAAAGATGAGTTTATTAAAAAGGGGACTGGTGAGTATACTAATTTGTTTTTAAAATTTCATTATGCACGAAATAATATAATCTGTTTTTCAAACAGCTTTATATAATGCCAAAAATAAATTTATGGAGAAGTTCCCCTCAGATGTGGAGACCGCTGAGCGTTTAACACGTAAAACTATTGATTCAGATTTGCTGATTATAAATGATCGTCCAGATAGCATTGTCAAGGCAATACTAGGACCGACTCTTACACGACGTAGTGACGATTATTACGACAATGAATACATACATAGCTCTACCAATGACTACAACAATAAACGCAGAAGTGGGGTAGGTTCTGAATACCAACCACGCTATTTTAATTAGTTTAATTATTTCACTTCTAATGGAACGTAGTTACTTATTTCAGCAATTTCATATCATAATTTATTTTTATTAATGAACCTTCAGAAGAAGAAACGCTCCAACGACTATTTTCGAAATTATATTCAAAGTATATTAAAATTTTTTCGAGTGAAGTTATAGTCAAAATATCTCTTATCTATATTTATTTATAGGTTTAAAGTCTAGTAAATGTATAAGTCGAAACTGAAATTCTGGTACTACTGACCATTTTAAATATCGCTCTTAAAATTTTGTCATAATTAGCAGTTTTATTTTTTAAACTCTTTTTACTTGCATTTGAAGGATTCTGTAACAAAAATCCTCAACATTACACCGAAACGTACAACAACAACAACAAACCTTTCTCCAGATAAAGGAAAATCAATAATTTCACCGCATAACACTTCAAGTTTCGTAACGAACTCTATCCCCAGCAGTGCAGAAACGAATTTTTATCGATGTAATTTGTGCGCTTTCTCTAGCCAAAGGCAAAATGTCATGATCTTACATCGACGGACACATAGCGGCACTGGCACGCCAACAACCGCACAGACGCCCTCAACGTCCAATGCACGCAAGGTACCTTCGGCTACTATAACTTCAGAAAACGAGTGTAAGAGCTATATATCTACGATGACTTGGAAGCTTCAATTACCTACAATATCCTCAAAATGCGAACGAAACTCTTTGAGCGAAGATGATGATCAAAAATACCCTGCAATACTCGACACCACCCCAATTCACATAGCAAAGTCCACAAAAAGTGAAATCTTGTCACCGGTGAATAGTCGAAGCGTTAGTGGCACTAAATACAAGCCTTATCTGCTGGCCGGAAGCGAAAGAGCAAGTCGGTCTGCTGCTGCAAGCACGTCGCGTGAGAAAGCAAGCATATCGTTGCGTATTGATGCCGATATAAAAGAAATTACTTTGCCCGACGGAATGCCGGTATCTTCCATAAAGGGAGAACTTAAATTAAGTATTGAAGACGATACCACCGATAACTCATCGTCACACACGACAGAGGACATATTGAGATCATGTAGTCCGCGAAAGCGCAACATTGATTCCGGTGAAGTTATGGATAACAAATCCACCGAGTTGAAAAGTACGGCTGAAGAAATACGCCTACGGCTACTGGCCGATTGGAGCGACGGTGAAAAAGAGGATGAGTTGGTTGACGGTGTAAAACTGAATTGCAGTCTGGAAACGCCTTCAAAGATAGAAACACCACAATTCAAATTAGATAAGTTAACAACAACCCCATCAACAGAAGTGAAAAGTGAAAACACTCCATTTGATTTGGCGACACCAGTATGCGCGACAATAAATAACTTTGGTGCACAAACTTCGAGTCAGACTCAACATCAAAATCGTATTAGAAATATACCGAAGAAGGATCGACGTGACGCGGTATTAAAAGAATTCATAAATGACTATACTGTAGAGTTGCCTACAGTGGTTGATAATATGGAGAATGTAAATTGTAATAGCAGCAGCAGCTCCGATTCAGTGGTTGTAGTTGGGGTTGTGCCGCCAAATTGTGGCGAAACTATTATTCTCGATGACAATACAGGCACGGATGGTGAAACAGAATTAACGGTTGGCAAAGATCGATTGAACAGAAATGAAGCATCGATAAATAATATGCAATCCAATTATATATCAAAAGATACAAATTCCGTTACGAGCGTAGTACAAGAAGAACACTTATCTGAGGAACATCTAAAAGAGTCGAATATTGAAGAGCCAGAGCCAACTAAATGCACTGATATATCGACTAACCAAAAGCAAGTGGATAGACTTGAAGATAAATATGAAGAAGAATTTCAGTCAGAGCAACAAGAAAACGCAGAAACGCGTGAACTTGAATTTGGGTCCACTGAGGAAAATGTACAAAAAAAATCGAGAGAAGAAATTAGACAAGATTTGAAGTCAGAAAGCGAAGATGTTAAGCAACCGAAACAAAAGTGTCGCGGAAAGGATAAAAGGCAAAATAATTCAAAGGAAGTTCTTAATGATAGTTCTGAAAATACAACAGCAAATAAATTGGTAGAGGAATTGCCAAACGTACAAACTGCTCATGAAAAAGTTGAAGAACTTATGTCAGCGTCACCACAACGCCTGAAAGAAGAAGAACAACCTCACACCAGCGCTCCCGCGAATCCACGGACCGATTGTTTCGATTTTCAAGAGGAAGAAGATGAGACTAGCAGCGACGCTTTAAAATCTATAGCCGATTTTAAAAAGAAATATCTGTCTCCGGAGAAAGGACAAGAAAAACATCAGACTGATAATTGCATATTGCCCGAAAGCGAACGACAACTTTCAACTGAGCAGAGGGATCAACAGTTGGCGGATGATATCGAAAAATTGCTTGAACAAACAACAGCACCCAAAATTTCTGATGAGGCATCTCTTGCGGACATTTCGCCAACACAGTCTTTCTGTAGTAGCAAGGAGGAGTTGCCAGTTAAAGGTTTACCGATTAAAGAACGAGGCAAACGTATATTCAAATCTCGTAATCGTTCAAGGATTGAAGAGCTGCCTACATCAGCAGCAGATAATTCGGAAATTGTTCTGTCAGGGCAAGCAATTGATGCTGCTGGGACAAAAATGGATGAAAATGGAACAGTGACAGTTACTGAGCAAATCCAACTCCAGGAAAAAAATATGTTTAGTGAGAAAGTTGAATCGGAAATAAAAGCAAATCAACAAAAACAATATGCTCCTATAGATGACGTCAATGAGTATGAGAATGAAAAGCAATCTTTGACAATTACAGCACCTGCTTTAGAAATGAATGCTGTAAAAACGAATGATTTTCAAGTAATGGAACAAGATAAAGAGAATGAAGGAAATGTTGAAATCGTGCGGCTCGATTCCGTCGAGGAAACAACTATATTAAAAGTTAAAAATTTAAAAAATGGTTCATTCTCTACTCCTACTACGACGATGGAGGAACAAAAGAAATCCGCTATTATAGAAACTAATGAAACACTTTTATGTCCAACAGACACAGAGATTTGCAATCATGATGATTTACAATTCTCAAAGCAAAATATTGAAAACACAGAACGAAAAAACGGATGTGAAACCGAAAATTTAGAGCCAATTATGGAGGACAATGTTAAAGAAACTGAACATTTTCCACCACATGAGAATATTGAAGATGAAGAGACACTAAAAGATCATTACAGTACTGCCGACAATACCGCAGATTTGGAGGATGTTCAAGAAAATTGCGATATACCCACGAGTGAGGACAGAACTACTACCGGGGAAGAAAGTTCGAAAGAGAAGTTTAAATCTAATGCTACACCCGAAAGAGAAATGATAAATGAAGATATTAGTAATGATTTAAATATCCTGCTACCCACAGCGACATTGTCTAATATACATAGTGAAATAAATTTGATGGATGCATGTACGGTTGAAAACAAAGAACAATCTGAAGTCACGGACATAGAGCAACAGTTAAATAATGATGATAAAGCGTTGGAACAAGAAACGGAGATTTCTTTGGCTGTAAATATAAAGAATAATATAGTGGAGGAACAACAACATGATGTCATGTTGTTAGGTGAAGAAGTGCTACAAAGCCGTCTCACTTCGCCAACTGATGATAACAGTTCAATTTGCATATCTGAAACGGGTGCAGAGTTTGGATCGCCCACCTCAATGTTAGACGATGAGCGTTTGCCAACTTTGACTGACAGGCTGATGACACCCACCGAAGGGTTGGTAGAGACAACACCTTCACAAAACAAAGATGCAAAAACACTATTGGAACAAGAAATAAATATTGTAGGAGGAGATGAAGTAAACGATAGGCGAAACAAAAATATAGAATCAATAGACGAAGTGCTTGTACCCTTGGTTGGGAGCAAAGAAGTTTCAATAACTAAAAACCAGATAATATTAGGAGATGTAGTACAAGAGATAACACGTGAAAGTGAAATGAATGACAATGAAACACATACACATGTTGTGGAGAAATGCGATGGAAATGCTAAAGATGAAAACTCTGGACTCGTAGCAACAAGCGTACAAAAAAAGAACATGGAATCTGTATTGGAAAAAGAGGAGATTTCGAGTGAGGAAAAGGAGAATAACCGTGAAACAAACGATGGCAATGAGCAGGCTACAAGTGATGTGAATAGCTCTCTTATTGAACATGTGGAAATTTCCGAAAACAATAAAAATGATGAGTCAAATATATCAGAATATAATAATAGTGTAGTTGATACACCGCGTACTGAAACCGATGAAACTCATTTAAATCTTGTGGAAACTGAAACGCCTGAAATACAAAACCAAACAGAAATTGTTGTAGTGACGCGTGAAGTACCAGATGAGGCACAGCACGAAGAAACTGAAAAAGAAAACGATACAGGAGATATTGTAAATAATGTTATTGAAGAACAAAATGAAGATAACGAAAATCCATCTAAGGAGGAAGACAACATTGTCGAAAATAAATTAATTGAAGATAAGGTGCAGATTGAAAACGGGGGAAACAAAAAACTAAGCACGGATGTTTTAAATAATGAAGTGCCTAATGAAGAATCAGCTAAAGTCATTGAGCACGCACAGCATGAGGAATCCGATGCAGATGACGATTTCATCGAGAGTCCACCTCATGAGCCCCTTTCCGGACATGAAGGGGAAGGTGATACAGAAACATTAGCGACAAAACCAAAATTATTTAATAAAACACATAAGTGGCGTGCAACATCGAATTCATCGGGCAACTCACCAAACTCATTTTCTGAATTTACCAAAGATACAACCAATAGAAAACGACATACCCGAGCGTCGAAACAACAACAAGAGAAATCGAATGATTTTATGAAAGAGCTAGATTTAACAGATTTAAATGACAAAGATAATACGACGATATGTCAAAACCAACGAAAATCAACGAAAGTTGCAAAACGAGCGCAAAAAGAAGCAGATACAAAAAATGATGACGTCGTTGTTGAAGCCAAAGCAGAAAAACAAGATGCTGTCGCCGATCAAATTGGAGTTAATCACCTGAATATAACAAGTCAACAGCCACACAATGAAAATTCTGACCCCACATTGGTCGTTTTGTCTACCGATACATATGTTAATCCACAACCAGACGAGCAGGTTAATGAATTACCGACCGGCCAAGCTGCCATAAATCCCTTGCCTGCAGTAAAATCTGGATTTTCTCGCAAGCGACGTTGCGCGACAAAACCAACTCCTCGGCGTAATGCAGTCGCGGACAAAAACTACGCAATGGAAGAGAGCGATGTAAATAACGAAGAAGAGGGCATACAGCATCTGAAAAGTAGGAAATTGGAGAGCCCAAATATCACCAATACAAGTATTGAAACTATGGAAGTAGCCGAGGAGATAAAAACTACGCCAAATGAGATAAGTAACTACGAAGATGAAAATAAGGGTAATTATTCGAAGGAATTGGAGGGATCAGAAGAAATCGTCGAATGTAATGATAATGAATCAGCAGACTCTCTTATAATAGAGGATGACCAGTGCATAATTGAAGAAGTATACCTAAATGATACAGTGTCAGTGCAACAAATACCTATAGAGGAATCGCCAGATAATAGTACCACAAAAGATGAGAACACTTCAGAAACAACAGTCCCTGAGTTAAATTCGTTTCATCCTATTGATGTACCCAACGCAGTGGAGTATGTGAATTACTCTTCAATTGAAAATCAACAACCGATCGAAGAGGTAATAGTAGGAGCTACCAACATAGTGGAGGCAGCCACGGATCTTGACTCATTACGAAATATGGACGAGGGCTCAAATATTGCAAATGAGACGTTGAATAAGCGGCTGGAGTCTGCCATTAATCCACAACCTAAGGCAGATAACACATGGTGAGTGTATATGTATAAATACTTATGTAATAAGAAATGTCATGTATAAGTATAAGGGCATCAACTACAAATCGTTTATAAACACTGATTTTTATTTTATTACTCATTTGCAATAACTGGAATATACAACATTTTAAACAATGTCCTTGGTGATTTTCTTACAGTATCAATATTTCTCCTATGGAGAAGGTTCGGATCAACGTAGATGTCGCTAATCCACTTTCCACACAAATAGCAAATATTTTAGCCACAAAATCTGCAACTGGTGCAACATTAACAGCAACAAAGCAAAGGAAGTCCAATCTCGAAGAATCTATACCATCATTTATAATCGAGCGACCAGGACAGGGGGTGGGTTCACATCAACAACAACAACATGCATCATCTTCCGGTTTAGAGTTTATTGGCGAACAAGATGCTGTTGCACACGTTCAACAAATGTGCCCCCAGGTTAAAATCACCCGAAAAGAAAAATTGATTGAAGTAGCGTCAACAGCTACCGTGGTAGAACAGGAACAAGCTGGAGCACCTTCCAATGCTATGTTCGACATCAGCAATATGCCTATAGTGCTTGGTAATGAACATTTTATGTCAGCACAGGGTGATATGCAAATTGTATTGACGTCATCCGCAGAAACAGAACAGCATTTAGGCTCAGACGGCCCGCAGATTTTACAACAACAAATTATTCAACCTGCATACAGAACTACACAGCAAGTTTCTCAGCAACGGCAACGCAAACGATCCACAAGTCAACAGCAGCAACAAACGAGCACCGTGGGAGGTAATAAACACGGTATAATTATAATTAAGGCGGCGCCGAGTGATTTGATAATACAACAGACACCTTCAGTTCAAGTGACCCAATCGCAATCGCCGTCGGTTGCCGGTGGTGCTACACAACAATTCTCTGCATCATCCACCGACACAATGACGACATATAATCTCGGTTCCGGTGTCACCTTGCGTCCAATAGCTGAACCGAAACAAAAACAACAGCAGCGCCAACAACAGCAACTTCAGCAGCATCAGCAGAAGCAACAACAGACTGGCAACAAGACAAAACCTGCGGCGTCTTCATCAACCGGTGGCCGCAAACACGCTGGCAATACAATAACATTGCCCAGCAGTATTACGGTGAAGCATCGTCAACAAAAAATTACGGAGGATCAAACAAATGTAGTAGGCAGCGCAGTAGCAGCTAATGAGCAACAATCGCAACTAACTCCGTCGACAAATGTTAAAGGTCAGAAGCGTAATCATCCAACGAACTCAAGACGCTCACAAACTCAGTCGCAGATGGTTCAGCAACGTCGATTAACTGCTACGGCGAGCAATTTGGGGGAACTTCAGCAAAAAGATCAACAACTTTCTACTAGTGACGATTGCGCGTCGCTAAATAGACGATTAAGTCACTCGGAAGGACATGCGCCACCACCCGCAAAAATATCCCGAAGCACCGCTACTGGCTCATCTACATTCGACAACCACAACGAGCCAACATTTGCTGCAACCGCAGAACAACAACTTTTACAACTGCAGCAGCAGCAATTACAACAACATGCAGTACAATCTCCGACGACGACGCAGCCACCGCCACTACATCCGCTGCACAATCGCAAACAACGTCATTCATCGCAACACAATCGACGATTGAGCACAAAAGCCGAGTTGTCAGCACAAATGTGCTTGCAAGAACAAGCCCAGCAGCAGCAGCAGCAACGATTACAGTCAACGCAGATGGTATTGTTGGATCAACAGCAGCAACAGGGTTTTGAAGAGCAACAACAAGAGCAGCACATGACTGCAGTTCATATAGCAGAGTTAGCGTCGGAATCGCCGTCAGCTGAAATTATTCCAGCGGAATTTGAAGCGATACAAATGCAAGAGCAAGTGCCTGAGGTCTACACCGAAGAGATTTTAGCTGAAGAATTTGAAGCGAATGAGGTAAGTCAAACATTAAGATGTGCTTTACATTGTATTTGCATGTATTTTAGGATAAATAAGTTACATATGCAGATATTGTAATATATTTCTTAAATAATTTGCAGCATACACCATCAGTAATAGCCGTGCCAGCACAGTCAGTACCAGGCTACCCCGACACGCTATTATTATGTCGAAAAGTAGGTGAGGAGTGGGTACCGATAGTTGCTCAGCCTTACTACTATACACGCTGTGACCAACAATTAAGGCCCATACCAAAGGAAGTACTTATCGGACACCCGATATTGACGCCGAATGCAGATAAAACACCAGATTTCCATACCGCCGAAGTAGAAACAGAAGATGTACAGACGGCCCCTGCTAATGAAGCGTACAAAGGAGAGACAGGAGTTACCATTTTAATTGGCTCTGAATTAGTACATATGGAATGGGATCAGTTTTTGGAGGTTATGCGTTCAACTGATGATTTGTTTGATTTGCGCGATCACCTTGGACGCGTATTCCAGCTGACGC
Source organism: Bactrocera tryoni (assembly GCF_016617805.1). NCBI lineage: Eukaryota > Metazoa > Arthropoda > Insecta > Diptera > Tephritidae > Bactrocera > Bactrocera tryoni. The sequence goes on along the minus strand of NC_052502.1, from coordinate 61,759,648 downwards.
GGGATGCATTAGATACCCTACAACAGGATGTTAATTTGCAAGAAAAATTTCGGCAATTACAGCAGTTGTTAGAAGAACAACAATTAGAAGAGCAGCAGCAACTTGAGCAACAAGAGTTATTGCAACAACAATTTATACAGCAGTTGCAAACAGTTACAGTTGCTGGAGATGAAGGCTTAGAAGCTGATATCATACCATTGTTACAAATAGACACATCGCAAACGTTACAGCTTATAGGAACGGATGACGGCAGTCTTATACTACAATCAGCTCTGACGCAACCACCACTTTCTCCACCATGCACGCGCCCTGCGCTAACAAATGCGACAAATGCGCTGCTAAACCAAACGCCCATCATGTCACCGCTGGAAAAGCCATCTACAGCGGCTAATACAGCTTTGATAGCCGAAAATTCGGGGCAAAACATCGACCTGTCCTCAGCAACAACAGTTGACCATCTCGGAGCAAGTGGTTTTATTGCGTCCGATTCAGGGAGTGGCATGCCAAGTTTGGGCGATAGTCTGGCTGTTATAGGAGTTGTGCCCACACAACCTACACTGCTGCCCACCACCGTAACCAATCCAGCGATTGCGCCACCAAAGTCTGATTTAATACCGAACATGACAACGGCAGCCCAAATGCACGCGCAATACCGACATGCACAGCGTGCAATATACAATGATCCTGGGAGTTAATATTGCCCAAATATGCTCTATTTAGACAATGTGAACAATGGTCTATTAGGGGATGTGCGAAGGTCGGGGAATGCTGCAGTCCAAGTGGGCGTTGGTACTACTGTGGAAGGTGCGGGCGCTGTTGGCATGGGGGTGGATGAAGTGAATGAAATGAATGATGTGAATTTGGATACAAATGTGGTAGGTTTTAACGAACATTACTTTTTCAATTAGAGTTCCATCACACACTTACCAAACACCATTTAATGCAAACATTTCCCATATGTTTCTAACAAATCTTTTATATAGTAATGGCTATTTAGTGTGAAATTTAGTTGTAAAATAGAGTTACATTAACATTATTATCATTGTATGAGTGTATATTGTAAAAAGCTGTAAATTTGCTTTACTTTTATTTTTATAAAATTATAAATTTAGTTTGCTATAGTTAATACGAGTATTACATTGTTTGTGTAAGTTGGCATTGGGGTAAATCAAGATAGTTTTTATCAATTCGTGTCAGTGCCGTTACACATTCTCCCAAATTTCGCTTTCAACTCTCTACTGCCTGTTCACGCTAACTTGTTCTCCCAAGATACAATAACTTACGCATATGTTGCTCCACTGAGCTGCTCTGTAATGTGATCTGGAAAAGAAATGCGTTGCGATAGACAATCGTCCTTGTGTGTTACTAACGACGAATTTGTTCGAATGCGTATAATTTTGCAACACATTACACAGCAATTCCTTGTTTTCATTTGGTAAGTTATTTTTAATCAAATCCCATTATTTACAGCGCTAAATGTACTCGAATAGGTTTGTAAAAACATGTGTTTACATATGCCAGCGAATGAAAATGAAGAGAAATGAGAAAAATCCGAATTTTGTACTGCTACAGAATTCGTTTCGAATTATTGCAATTTTTAAATTTATAAGCTTCTACTGTATTCATAAGTAATTACAATTACGTTACACACCCCAAATAGTTTTCTTAATTTGTGTAACTAATTATGATAATAATATGTATTATTTAAAGTTTGTTATATGAGAAACTAAACTCATTTTCCGAACTCAAAAGATTATGAACACAATAAAAAATGCTGTTACAAAAAAATCATATTTTTTTTAATGTCAAGCTGGTATCGTAAATATATTTACATCGTTTATTTCATAGTGTGCGTTTTCCTAATGATAAAAGGTTTCGTAATTTAGGACATTTGAAATCCGATACCATTTCATTTGTAGTTGTCCATCAAATATTTTTAAGTTTTTTTTTTTAGAAGCTTTCACATTATCACGGCAAACTGGGAAGTATTAGCTTGGATTGCTTTTCCCACAGGATTAATAATAATGTCGGTTTATTCGATATGACTTGATATAAGTGAGTATATGCTTTGTATGCAATTAGCTTTGTTGAGAGTCATTTAAAATGGAAGGTAATTGTGCTGCAGATTGATTATATTTGGAACATTTCCCCAAACTAATCACGCACAACTTATCATCTAACGACCCATCGCTGGTGTTTACAATTATATGTGTCAAGTGACAGAGGTGGATTTTATATAATCTAAACTTTTTAAACTTTTGTTCCACCCGTGGTGGAGTAGTCCATGGAACGCATTGGTTGGGTCGCCAAAATAACATTTGTTTCCTGGAGATAGTAAAGGTAGAGTATTGTAAAATACTACGATTCGGTTAATTTTATACTCATGGAAGTTTTGTGGTTCATATCAATTTGTATGTATTTAACATTTCATTTTGTAACCGTTGCCCTAATATTTTGAGTACCTAATTCGATTCCTCTTTGGCATAGCGAAACCAATGTAGTGCGTAAAAAAGAAGTAAATTCTGAACACATGAAAAGTTAACAGACTTTGGTATCATTAGTTGATTGTTTAATAGAAATATTGTAATGTACCATATATGTATTTCTGAGTGCGGAAGACAGGCAACGTCAGACGTTTTCTCTTGAATATTAGTTTTTACAAATATCGCTTTCAAAACATAGATATCTTCCAGTAATTTGCAATTTATATTTGAATTAAAATTTTTAATGCTTACAAAAGTTAGATCCTTAACGTTGGTAGTTCTAAACTCAATCTTTGTATGTACATATCTGTGTTAAATTCTCAGTAAATAAGGATACTTTTATATTTATAACCTTACATGTAAGTATATACAGTTTTGTTCATGAAAATAGAGTGAGGGTATTTTTGCGTGTATAGTAATCCAAAGGATTGTACTAGGGGTTTAATTTTGAAAAAGATTGTAACAAATATTTATAAATGGAAAAATTGATAATACTTCAAAATCTAAACCGAAGTGTTTGGCTTTGAGACTTATTTATAGGGAAGGTGAACGGTAATCTGTAATCTGGCTTGCTGCTAAGTTCATTTCTCCATTAAACTTCGCGGATAAAGCTGGTTCTCTAAGATTATTTTCCGTGAACCTTTTGAAGCTTAAACGTTTTCTCCACCAGCACCATTGTTTTGTGTAATGCTTCGAGTGATTGTTGAGATTTAATTTTTTTTCGGTATTGAATTTTACGATGAATTTTTTTACGATCAAATAATGTTGTTACAACTCGTTTAATATATCACCATAAATTTTCGGTTAGATTGAGGTCCAGTGACTGCGCTGACATTACGTCGATATGTTCTGCTGTTCTATTTTATAGGCATTTTCCATAATGCCATCAAGCAATAGTATAGGACATGGTACGAAAAGCAAGCTCATACCACAAAGCTCAGGTTACCGAGTTTAATCGTTTTGGTAATGTGTCTTAGCTGGTACTCTGTGTTTGGTGGCTGGCGGACATACTTGCTGAACCCTTTTCCTACAAAAAAAATTTCCAGGGTGTCCTTGCCTTCAATTTTTTTTCCATTAGTCTAATGTAAGAGTACTAACCGATATTTCATATCATTTTTGAGATCCTATGATCGTAAACGGGACGGGTTCGAACGGACCAAGAACTGTCAAACCATCAGCATTCCTCCAAATTACTTAGGAATATTTTCTGCCGCTATAACAACAACATCATTTTTGAGGATGCCTTATTTCTTATAAGTATATCGTGTAATTTGTCCGTCTAATATTGTTATTTTGTACTTTCCTCCACAATTCTTCGTATTGAATTTTTTAGCAGTCAATAATATTAAAAAAAAAACCAGTAGAGAGTTGTTAAGTAAGAGCCGTTTACGTAGACCCGACTGTCACAGGATGCACCTCAGAGACACTTACTTATTGCAACTCTCTATAGGCTTTTTTTTTAATTTATCGATTACTAACTATGTTACAATCACTACTATATTGACAGTTTCTTTTTCAGAAAACACGAAAGTACGTCATAAAAAAGATAGACGAAGCATAAGTAATTTAATTATTTCGTTTTTATTATGTGAGAAGTCTATTTTACTAAAATTCTCGAGTTTATTTGACAGTTTATGTTAGAAAAGTTCTTTAAATATAAGAACTGTTGCACGACTATTTTCAGGAACACAACTGTACACGTCGCTATATTCCGTTGCATTTTGTTCAACAATTTATTGTCCTTTTTCACATAACTAACAAAAGTAAATTTATGCTAAACATTTTTCTATTTATACATATATACACGCAACACTTTTTTACACGCTTTCTTTTTACACGGATTTGAAGTTACACGGTTGAAAAAAAAATTTTTGTAAAAAAATTTTAATCTAGTACGGTTTCAAAATCACTGTCTTGTAATTATGTTTGTTTTTACCACACTTAACATCATTGCTGAAATGAACATACATAGTAGTAACTGGGAAATCCCCTTATTCGACAAATGGATATTTCCAATGATGATACCGACTTTAGTCCAGTTCATCGCAAAGAATTGCGCTTGTTATCAAGTAGCGACGAATATTTATGTAGCTATGTAAATATATTTTTTTTATTTCTATTCTAATTTTTCTGTTCTTAATTCTGGATTAACAGATTTCTTTTGTTTTTTGCTTAATCTACCAATTTTTCACCTGTATGAATTATGTATTTTAAGTTTTAATGCTTAATGAAATGCCATATGAATATACAATTTGTATGCATATCTGAAATTTTATCGTTTTCAACATTTTTTACACGGTTTTTCGAAGTAAATATAGTTCTTTATTTCATCTTACACGGTTTTCAGATGACATGGAACGTAGCCCCCATTTTAATATAGGAAACGCTCCTTTTTTACACGGTTTTTTTTACACCGTTTTCTGAGGAACGTATCTACCGTGTAAAAACAGAGTTGGGTGTATTTTTATTTCTTTTTCTATGTTTTATCTTCTCGCTTCTTTTCGCACTCACACTCATACACTAGCTTTATATATGTATGTACGTAGCCTCTCTTAGCTCCGCATATCGGTGATTTAAAGAAAACAAGGTATTCTTATACAAAACCAATTTAAACAACAAGGACACACTTGTAGTTCTTCTTTAATAAATAATTATATTTTTACTGCATATATACATTTGTATAAATAAGCCTATATAATTTTTAAGATTTGCTATTTTATTTAATGTTGAAATTCTCTAAATTATTAGAAATTAGAATTTTGATAAGCTTTTTCACTCACACAAAAAATAAAATAATATCAAAACCGGATTGAAGTTAAATTTAACGGAGTTGATGCCCCAAAACCAAAACAAAATCTAAAAAAAAAAAAAAATGTTATAACAAATACCTTATAATTATTGTAAAATTATAACGAAAAGGTATTGCTAATATTTTAACTTAATGTAATTAGCTTTTAAGTACAATATAAAATGAACTCTTAGGTTTATGTACAAAGGATTGAAACTTATGATTTGTTAATAGTAGAATGAATAAATACAAACATACTTATATAATGTGTATTAGTTTGATTAAGAATAAAGTAAAATATTGAACAGCAACTAAACACACACAACGAAAAACCAATTGTGTATATAAACATAAATTGTATGTAAAATGGACAAAAAAGTTTTAATTGCCTGCATTCGTTGTGCTTAATATTGTCAACAAGCATTCGTAGAAATGCAAATAAATTGCAATGGCGCTATTAACGCTGCCATTTATAAGGGGCAGTAGCAAGCAAAAAAATTATAAGGAAAGTGTTTGTTGTATGTGTACAATTATGTAGTTTAAACTAAGGTAATATTTAAAGAAAATTATATATTAAACATACATATATACATAAATGCAAATACATATATTCAGAAAATGTATAACCCTCGACATACAAACATATAATAAAACGATTATACTAAAATGAACGAATATTTATTTTATACTTCTGTATAAATATGAATTTCAATTGATAATAAATTAACCGCAATTTACTTGTTTGCTTCGCTGGGTGTGTAAGTAAACAACACATTTAAAATCTATCAATGTATATACTATACATACATATGTACATACTAAATATGTATACAAATTACGTGCCATGTTTTTTCCGGGGTTATCTCCTAAACTACATACTTAACCGATTTTAGTTAAATTTAGCACACAGTGCCCAGTTTGATTCAACTTAAAAGGTAGGATAATTTATATCTGAATTATATTAAAAGTAAAACAATTCATAAATAAAAAGCATATTTCGAAGCATAAGCATGTTTTCAAAATTAAAAAAAAAATCAGTAAAATGCGAAATGTAAAATTAATTATTTTTTTCCATTGACAAATATTTATAAGATTCATTACCGGCAATTACGTTTTTGCCTTAATTCGTAAATAATATTTCCAGTGTATTAAACAGTTTATAGAAGTTATGGTATTTAATGTATATCATAGCCATAGCATTGCATGATTTAATCTTCTATAAGATAGTATAAGATAGATTATTAGTGATTGTTGCTAATGAACAAGGTGATCTTTTCGACTTCGAGTTCAATCCTTTGGATTCTCAAACCGGAAATAATGTTTTCGGCCTACTGGCCTACCAGACTAACCATTAAATATGGCACATAAGTACATAGATTATTATAATAATATTTAATGTATACCCAGAGCCGTAGAGAGAAAACTGGGACTCGGTGGGGATTAGGGTCCCCTGATCCATTCATTTTTTATTGTATATTACATTATTACAAGGTATGTTCCAAAGTAAACAGGACTTTAAAAAACAGAACAAATGGTTTTTTCGGCAAAGTAAATTTATTTTATTCAAAGTAGTCTCCTTCTGCTTCAATACAGCTTTTTGCACGGTCCAAAATCATGTCGAACGAGTGTTTTAGCTCAGTCGCCAGTATGCCGGTGCAAGCCTTTTGAATGGCCTCTACGTCTGCATAACGCTTTCCTTTCATTGGAAAAAAACATTTTTCCGAAAAGGAAAACGCCCACAAAACACCATTAAACGAAAACAAGTAAGGAAGGGTTAAGTTCGGGTGTCACCGAACATTTTATACTCTCGCATGATAAAGTGATAATAATTTACATATTTTTTTGTTTTGCTGTAAAATTAATTAGATTAGATCAATTTGTGTACTTTGAGTATTGAATTGTATTTTCATTTCCTAATGTATATATTATACAGAGAAGGCATCAGATGGAATTCAAAATAGCGTTATATTGTCATCAGGGTGTTAAGAAAATATTATGTACCGAAACTCATTGCAATCGGTTGAGTAGTTCCTGAGATATGGTTTTTGGTCCATAAGTGGGCGACGCCACGCCCATTTTCAATTTTTAAAAAAAGCCTGGGTGCAGCTTCCTTCTGCCACTTCTTTCGTAAAATTTAGTGTTTCTGACGTTTTTTGTTAGTCGGTTAACGCACTTTTAGTGATTTTCAACATAACCTTTGTATGGGAGGTGGGCGTGGTTATTATCCGATTTCTTCCATTTTTGAACTGTATATAGAAATGCCTGAAGGAAACGACCCTATAGAGTTTGGTTGACATAGCTATAGTAGTTTCCGAGATATGTACAAAAAAAATAGTAGGGGGCGGGGCCACGCCCACTTTTCCAAAAAAATTACGTCCGATTATGCCCCTCCCTAATGCGATCCTTTGTGCCAAATTTCACTTTAATATCTTTATTTATGGCTTAGTTATGACACTTTATAGGTTTTCGGTTTCCGCCATTTTGTGGGCGTGGCAGTGGCCGATTTTGCCCATCTTCGAACTTAACCTTCTTATGGAGGCAAGAAATACGTGTACCAAGTTTCATCATGATATCTCAATTCTTACTCAAGTTACAGCTTGCACGGACGGACGGACAGACAGACATCCGGATTTCGACTCTACTCTTCGCCCTGATCACTTTGGTATATATAACCCTATATCTGACTCTTTTAGTTTTAGGACTTATAAACAACCGTTATGTGAACAAAACTATAATACTCTCCTTAGCAACTTTGTTGCGAGAGTATAGAAAGTGTCACAGCTTAGCTCCTAAGTAATATGTAAAACTGTAGTTTGGCACAGGGGGTCACAGTAGCAAGGGGACTTGTGGGCTAAAATTTTTGAAAAAGTGGGTGGAGCTCCGCTATCTAATAGGTTTATTGTGCATATCTCCTAAACCACTAAAGCTACAACATTTATATTAGCTTAGAGCAAATGTGGCTCCCCCCTTTAAAAGGGGGAAAAATCGATTTTGCTTAAATCTCTTAAAAAATAATGTAAGAATATGTCCCTAAAGTTATAGACGGGAATTCGAAATATTTTCGAAGCTATAAGGGAAATAATGACCGAGCGTCTAGCAGATATATTAGCGCTTGGGCGGAAATCGAAAACTTTGACGCGCGATTTCTTGGTTTTTCATTTTTACGATTTTTCTTAATTGGCGGGCGGGATAGAAAACAAACTAAACGTCGTATGGAATTGGGGCAAAAACCACTTTCTTTAATTTTTAAAAAATTTGTAAAATGTTACACTTTTTTTTGGAATTTTTTTGGTGTAATTAGAAGATAAATTATTAAAAAATATGAATCTTTTTGAATTTTTTGTTTCCGATAAAAATTGCGACCTGCATCCTGCCCGCCGTCCAACAAATGCACATGCGAGATGCATCGGTCAATGGCTTCCCAAAGGCAGAAATATATATTTCGTATGCAAAAAATTTGTGAATGATGTTTAAATATATAACTACAAGCCCCAGAAATTTCGCTTTAATCAAGTTTTTCTTTCCCTCCCAAAAAATCGATTTTTTGAAGTCTCTAAAGCAGGCTCTCCCCTCAAGTGGAATCCTATGTTACAGAGTAAAAATTAGTTAAATCGGACTACAACCACGTCTACTTCCTATATAGCACAATTTTAAAATTCATTTGATTCTTTCACTTTTCAATATACAAATCAATAAGCCATTAATAAATAAAATAAAACTTTACATGAATAATGCCTATGAAGTATGGCACCTTATAACCAAACTTTGTCCAAATCGAACCAAAACTGTTCCAGTCCCTAGGTACGAATACGTGGATCCCTGTGCCAATAATTGACTTTTACCGAAAATATCGATCAGTGTGTTTGCTGATAATAGTAAATTAAAAGTGGGTAGAATCTGGTAAATACTTTCTTTAGCCTCCATATACCTCAATTGCAGATTTTCGAACTTCTGGGTGATTTTATACCGAATTTATCGGCCAATATGTGAGTTATCTTAATAAAATTGAGAGAGTGGGTTTTTCCAGAAACAGTCCATGTAAGTGCTGAGAATAAATACAATTTAGTGAAAACGTGCTCTACACTCCATCTAACTAACTAGCTTTATGTAACATACCTGAAGGTATTACAACGGCTTTAACCCTTGCAAGTTGCAAGAGTATGAAATGTTCGGCTATGCCCGAACTTAGCTCGTCCTCACTTGTTTCTTGTTAATTTCTAACTATTAAAAAACAATTAAATAAGCACACAAGTGGTTATTTCTGTTTACATTTTTATTAACTGTTTATTGAGTTGTCTTAACATGCAAAACCTTTTAGCATTCACAATGACTTTTGGTGGTTTAGTCAGACATTTTTTCTAATAGTTTATTGTTCTGGCAAAAAAAATATAACATGGTATCCTTACTGCTTTCAAATGAGAATTAGATTTTGCCTATATTCTAATCATCAAATACAATTGACTATCGACAATAGGCAAATAAATTAATATATATGATTTGAATGTGCTAAGTAATGACAAATAAATCACTATCAGAGTATATTAGCAATTTTAATAACTCTGGGCGATAATAAAACATAAAATTAAATCCAATATCTTTAAATAAATATTGTCTAATAAACGTAATATAAATACTAAATACCTGATGGCAAATTTAAGAACAAAGAAAAAATAAAACTTTAAATGAATACTTCTGTAGTAAGACGACTAACGATTTAACAAGTGAATTGTACATGAATAGCAAGTGAAGTTTAAGGTTTGTTTGTTGTTATTTAGTATTGGGCTCAACAAATATGTTACGTTTTGATATTATACAGTTTAATATAGGGGTGAATAAATTTTCTATTCGAACGTACAATACTTTTTTTTTTAAGCAATTTGTTTTTACATACTTATTTAGTGAATTTTTTTAATCAATTTAGGTTATTGTTGGGTAAAGCAGCAGTGGGTATCATTTAGTGTTCCAATCAGAAATTGGCGTATATACACGACACGATGAAGACGTTCGCATACAAACAACCTAATAGTTGTATTCATTCACTTCATAGTTTAGCACAAATTTCATTTGTAAACTCTGAGCATTTGGCCTTGCCACCCAAGTCTCCAGTCAAATATTTGCTCTCCTTGATCACCTCGAAACAGGCATTTTGGATCTTATCAGCATGTTCATTCAACTCCATGTGTCTCAACATCATAACAGCCGACAGCAATAAAGCAGTTGGGTTGGCCAAATCCTTGCCAGCAATATCAGGCGCAGTACCGTGAACCTGAGTGAAAAAATATTCAATAAAAGGATGTTGATAGTTTTTAGTAAATAAATACATACAGATTCGAATAGTGCACCATTTAAGCCCATGTTGCCAGATGGGGTCAGGCCCAATCCACCAACGAGACCAGCGCACATATCAGAAAGAATATCACCATACAAGTTGGGCATTACCTGTAATTTAAATTTACGTTAAAAATTTCGTAAGAAAGTGTTTTAATATGAAGGAGTTAATACTGCTTATATAGTATATATACCAAGACATCATATTTTTTGGGATCCTGCACCATGTTCAAACACACAGTGTCCAAGTAACGTTCTTCGAACTGAATTTCCGGGTATTTTTCGGCCATATCGCGCGCGCAACGCAAGAACAAACCATCAGACATGCGCCTATATTTGTTTACAATCATACATAAGTAATATATTTTTGTATTTATTTATTCTGCTTACATAATATTAGCTTTGTGCACTACGGTCACCTTCTTCCTGTTATTGGCCTTGGCGTATTGGAAGGCATATTCGGCGACACGTTTTGACGCCTCCTCAGTGATCAGTTTTATACTCTGTACAACACCATCAACAATTTCGTGCTCAATGCCGGAGTATTCACCTTCGGTGTTTTCACGGATTGTCACCACATCGACGTCGTCGTAAAGAGTTTTGTAGCCTTCCAGACTGCGACAGGGCCGCACATTAGCGTACAAATTGAATTCCTTACGTAAGGCCAAATTCAATGAGCGATGACCTTTGCCAACTGGGGTCATCAAGGGACCTTTCAAGCCAATTTTATTTGTATTCACCGAATCAATAGCTGCCTGAGGAATGCCGTATTTGCCATCGGGGCCCTGTATGATATAAAATATATATGCATATTTAGGATTTATCTAATCAAATAAGCTGCTTTAAGATTATCTTGTTAAAATATATGTATGTACATATAACTACAAAATTTATTTTCATCGTAAATAAGTATAAAAATATCTGTCTTTGTTATCTATTTTTTTGTCCTAAATGTTTAAATAAAATGACCAAATACTGTCTTTAATTTATTTTTAAAATAGCAGCGGTTTCTAATTTTTTTATGTGAAAATAAATATTCAGCTAATATAATATATTCAGCTCTAGACAATGTTTTACAATTTTTTTTATAGTGTATTTACAAAAAGCTCTCTAACCTTTGGATTTGGAGTACGTGAACCCAACTAGGGATGCTTTGCATTGTCATCACCTTCTATAAAAAATCTGTGACCGAGAACGCTTAAGAAACCTTTGTATTTCAAAAGTTGCCTTGTTGGTGAGCACAATTTTTATCCCAGCAAGTGATACAAGATTTAAATAGCATTGCCAGCCCTGAACCCAGATACTTTGATGATTAGAAGAGATTATGTCAAAATTTTGTAGTTGTAAAAAATGTTTATTTGCGAAATGTCTTTTGGACTCTAACATTACGACAATATAATTCTCATTTTAAAAAATTTCAGTTTTTCGAGTCTACGGGATAATCTTAAGTTAACTTGTATCGCCTTTTAATAAGTAGGGAGATCATGTTAAGAGGTAATTTGATAGTAAGGGTTTAATTTTTTCATTGCAATCTGTGCATTTAAGATATTAGAATATTTCTGACTAGCATTGTTATTTGTCTCATAATGTTAATTTAAGTTAATTTAAGTAACTCATTACCTAAGCTAGAAAAGTTTTGGTTACATTTTTTTTCCTCTATAATGTTTGCGAAAAATAATTACTCCCACCAATATACTTATGTATATTAAACACGATAATACACTTGATGATAAAGCAAATCAGTTAAAAAAAAACTCTTAATACCTTAGAACTTTTATTACGTGTACAAATTTGTTTATTTGCTTCAAAAAAATAATTAAAAACTATTATAATTAAAACGCCAAAATCTGGATGATGACGAGCATGCTGGTAAAGTCAGACAGTGTTATCACAAAATATTGCACTTAAATGTTAATGATTGCAAAATTTTCCGCCTACATTTGTACATTCACTATACCAACAACACATAGAAAAAAATATTATTAGAAAAAATAATAAATTAAGACCCATAAAATAATAAATACATGATTTTTATCACCTTATAAATCAAAATAATAACAGTTTAACGAATATTGTATTCGCATTCACCGATTTATTCGTACCTCTTGTATAAACAAGTGTTTCGCTTTAACGCATACACCGTAAAAAGCTGTCGTATAAATGAAAATTTTCAAATGTACTGACAATTTTAAAACGATGTAGAAATTAAAGCATTTGTGTATATTTTTGATTGAGTATGAGTTTAAAAATGGAATAAACGATGATCAAATAAGTAGTAATAATGAAAACATTTCATCAGATAAAATTCGAAATGCATAAAAAAGTGAAGTTGTATAGATGATATACCTACTTACTTATATACCTATATTTACACTTAGAACTTGTTAATTAAAACTTATTCCGTTGCTCATTTTCAAATTCTTCTTCTCTTTTAGAATAAAATAGTTCAATTCCGCTTTAGCTGTACCATTTGTGAAGATAAATTGTATAATCTAACGCAGATAATCCCTTTTCATTTATTACCTTTATAAGCTTATAAATACACATACCATAACTGGTGTCACATCCACCGATTCCCATTCGATTGGTACATTGGCAGTGGTGAAAATCTTCTGCACAGCAGAGGAGATTTCAGGGCCAATGCCATCACCAGGAATTAAAGTGACTTTTCTGGAACCAGATGCAAAGCCGCGAGCTGATGTGGGGGCAGTGCTAACCTGAAAATTCAAAATAATCATAATGTGTTTAATATTCTCTTTTTAACGCTTTATTGTACTTGATAAATATTTATGAGTAAATATTTACACCAATTAAATATTTACATGCCAAATTAAGCATGCTGTTTCATAGTAAACAACGCCTAATTACGTTCTTATCAATCAAAGTTGACCGCATACTATCATAAATATCTATTTGCATACGCGCGTTTGTTACATAAGTTGCCATCGACAGTTTTTCGTATTTTTTCTTGTCTATAAGTCTTTCGCCTTTCTGTGTCCACCGAATTGCAACGTTCTTAAAGCTGGCTAGTGGGACCGAAATGCTTCGTTGCAATACTATATCGCATTGTGTACGGGGGTGAGGGCTCATGGCAATTAGCCTCGGTAACATATCACAAGCTTTTTGTAGAGGTTATACAATTTGCAAATTGTATTGAGATGAGCAAAAAAAAAAAAAAAATAACGACCAATTGTTTTAAAATAATTTTAAAGTTGTTTAGATTGTTTAAATATCAAAAAACATAAAGAATTCTAAGAGCAAATTTTTATATAAGTACTTTTAAGGGCAGATGTAAATTTGGAACTGGATCTGCTGTTATGTAAAAATCTGACAGCGTTGATCTGCATCAATTTCGGTGAATCGTTATTTTAAAAGCACTATATTCCTAAGGACGCACCTTGACGTGGACCGTTGAATCAGTCAAGCGCTCCTGTCCAAAACGAGAGGTATTAACTCCAATACTTTTCAACTAAAATACAGCGCGAAAAAATAGGTAGGCAAAAGGGAATTTAGCAAAGAACACTTAAAAATTGTTAGAAGGATAAAGGAATAGTTAAAGATTGGTAACGCTAACACGTTCACTCACAATCTTTTGAATTAATCTTGCAGCCATTTCTTTAAAATTTCACACAGATTTGGATTTAATCTACTTAGAGATATTCGTATTCGTAATTTAAGAACCAAATCACCAACAGCACGGCACAGAACGGCACAACCACAAAACTGGCAAAACCCAATTTCTTGCTTCCCAAGAAATTCGTCGGAAAACTGGCAAAAAATCTCCAAAGCAGTATTGGCTGCTTTTGCAAACTGTCATCCGCGTTTATTTTCTAACCAATTTCTTCTCCAATCACGTGCAAAAAATTCACAATAACTGTTAAAATTGTTATTCACAATAGCTTGTTTATTTCTAATTGGCACATAATAAGTAACCAATTCTGCTTTTCCAAGTAACCAAACAAACCGGCAAAAATATCACTTGCAACCAATTCTGCTTTTCCATATTTCCACAAAACATACACAGCATAGCACATAGCACTTACTTACTTACTAGATTTTCCGTAGAAGAACGTACAAAACTTTGAAGTAAAAGTTGAAACTAAAATTGTCAAAACATAAGAAATAGGGTGAGATTCCCCACTACGGATAGTCCTCATAGCATCCCCCATAACCGAACAAATTTCATGAACTCAACGATTTTATTTTCATACAAGAGCAAATCCTATAACCGTACATATGTAAGTACGTTCCAATGACCGGACACGGGCACTATTTCGGTACTATTTCGTTCAAAAGTTGTCAAGAAAATAGTGTACAACTTATAGTTTGCGCTTTTTTAAATTCTTATTAATTATTGGTGTTTTTACAATTTTTTTAGGAACAATACGTAAGATCACAGGAAACAAATTGGTTCGTGATGCCATTTATTCACTCCTGGCTGACATTGACTCGCATTTATTAGTTCAATAGAAATATAATTCTGAGTTGCAGCTTCGGACTCTAAGAAAACGTTTTAGACACTTGTTTTTGCCACGCCCCCATACCTCATACGGTGCGTGTTCGGTTATGAGGAATTTCACTGTATAAGAAAAACAATAAAATTTTGATTTTCTTCAATTAACTGTTAAATCATATATGCTTTGAACTTACTTTTAAATTTTTAAAACGCGCCATCATCAATTCGATATTACCAGAATGGTGTGCATTCAAAATGTGTTCTTTTAAATTCTGATCTCATTTCCAGCTATTTTTGAGTCATTTCAAATCTCTGTAAAGGCAGAGAATTTATTCAAAACCCAACATTACTGTTAGATAAACTTTTCTTATTCCTTCAAGAATTCGTCGTTTTAATTTACTTTTATATGTTAAGAATCTCAACACCTGGAAGGTCACAAGTGTTAGAAATTGCTCAAAAAATCAATTACTAACACACTACTAGTTTTCGGAGTGGCCACAAAAATGACAAGGAAATTTCTTTGATACAATTATATGATGCTGTGTCGATAGCCCAAAACATTTTGGAAACAATGTGCGACCTCATAATGTCAGAATCAGCTTTCTTCTTAGCCCATGTTACTCCAGAGTATAATAGTTTCGTTCACCTAACTGTTGTTTGTATCACCTAAAACTAATTGAGATATGTACATATGTATATGTATATTGAGTTATGTACAGTGAAAGCTCCCATAAGCGGACACTGGTAGGACCAACCTTTTCTCCGAATAATAGAATTGTCCGCTTAATAGATTGTCCTTAATAAACATCAAACTATTTTGAGTTCGGCCAATGTGAACGGTTAATTGAGATATCCGCTTAAAAGTGTATCCGATTAATAAAGCGTTCACTGTTTACATACATAAATGATGAGGATGACGAGACGTTTTGAAATCCGGATGCCTGTCTGTCCGTTCATCCCTCGGTCTGTTTGACGATGAGTTCGTAGATCCACAAAACGCCTTTAAACGAACATCTATAAAGAGTCATAACTAAGTTCCAAATTAAGATATAAAACTTTAGTTTCTCGCAGGGGAGCGTAGTAGCAAGGTGCATCTGTTGGATAAAAAGTTTGGTAAAGTGGACATAGCTCCCTCTAAGCGGTTTAATGTTCATACCTCCTAAATTACTTAAGATACAATAACTAAATTCGATTGGGGCAAATCGCCTAAGCACCCCTACTGACACCGTAAAAATCGATGAAATAGGAGGATAACACCATCCACCGTTTCCATTAAGCGCGAAAAATCATTATATAAAGGCGTCAGAAACATACAATTTACTACTCGATATTATAGGGGAGGCTTTTTCAAGAGCCGGTGTCAAAATTTGACGATGGACTTGGCACCGCCCACATTTAAGCGAAAAAACCTATACCTCGGAATATACTGAACCTATTTCAACCAAAATTTGGTAGGTAACATTCAGAGCCGTAACTAGGGCGTGGCGAAGGTGGCACCCGCCACGGGCGCAACAGTCGCAGAGGCGCAACGTAGGTTGAGCCTACATACGCCTGACGAAATATCGGTTGCTGAGCGTCCGAAAGAGCTACCGTCTGAAACTGGCGCGTCACCCACGGCGGGCGAAACAAGAGACATAGGGCGCGAACGAACCGAAAAAACTGCAGCGCCAGAGCCAGTGCAGTGGGCAGCAATGCGGCAGTACCACATGTGCCAGTGCGAATGTAATCGTCGCAAGGCGCGCACAAAGCAAGGGCACCCGTGGACGTGCTATTCCAGAAATCGGGGGCGCCACGCTATTAGTGCGAGTCTGTCAGTCCTGTTTCTGTGCCCACTGCCGGCCGTGCCGTGTGTTTTGCTATAGGCCAGTCAGCCACAATCTGTGTTCATCTGTGATCCAGGTGACAAAACGCATGCTTTTTTCAATAACATATGATGCAATGATGTAAAATTGTGCAAATTGTAGATTTTGTTTTCCATAGACAATGAGGACTATCGGAAGGTGCTTTCTGATTTTCGGTATAACTTCCGGTTTAGCCGGAAATACTATCAATTTTTGTCTTTCAAACGACACATTCATGTTTTTTCTTCAGTTTTGGAATAAACATTCATTCCCCTCTAGAATAATATACAATGTGCATAAATTCCAAGAAAATAGTATTTGAAAATTGTATCCTAATCTAGCAATATCAACTACACATCAAGGTTCCTATTTATAATATCCATGGAAACTTGCCATTAGTCGTTTTACGTTATTGTATAGGATAATTAGTTCCTATTCCAAAATCAAGGAAAAAATATGTAGGTGCCATTTGAAAAACAAAAATTGGTAGTATTTCCGGTCAAAGCGCAACTCACTCAGGTCGAGCACAGATGACTAGTGACGGAGAGATTGCAAAATGTAAATGCAATAATAAAAGGATTGCTGTCACAATTAACCATATACCGAGAGACTTTCTTCACAACAATTTTGCAATAATCAACTGTGACAGCTGAACAATTGCAAGTAACACCAGATTTCCAAGATACTCGAAAACGACCAAAGAAAATGATGCCGGGAGAAAAAGCGAAAGATGAATCTCCATCTATAAGTGCCCAAACTCATTTCAAAGCAGGATTGATCCAAGTTCTTGATCTTATGATTGCCCAAATGAATACCCGGTTCATCGCTTTAAATGAAGTTGCCGATGATTTCGCATTTTTGAGCGGTCAAGCAATTGTGAACACCAGTGTTACTCAACTAACCAAAATAGCGGCAGATCTCGCTAGCAAATATCCTGATGACTTGGATCCGCATGAATTTTCATCAGAAATTGAGAGTTTCAAATTTCAAGCAACGACGCTGATGAGTGAAGCCACAGACATGAACCATTTGAATGTACTGTACTGTCTTTAGGCCAGGAACGGTTGGCGAATATTTCTATTTTGTCGATTGAGAAGGATACTACAACACGTCTCAATTTCGATAAAATAATCGATTTATTTGCAGAGGCGAAATCTAGAAAAGTATTATTCTGAACGATATAAGCGATCCTTGTATAAATTATTATTGAAAATAAGATGTACGTTCTTTCACTTGTAAATATATGATTTTTGATTTGGGCAACATCGGTTTCCATTATACTATATGGTAAGGGCGCAAGCAAGGTTGTTGCCACAGGCGCTGAAGCAGCTAGTTCCGGCTCTGGTAACATTACTCTAGCATTCCTACACCGCACTTCGAAAATATCCGAAATTGGACTGACGCCTACATCTTATTTAACACAATTTTAAATTTCATCTGCTTATTTCACTAGTTTCAGGGTAAGAATTAAGCACCAAGAAATTTATCAAGATGCCAGCTTATAGCCATAAATATATGTAGGTCGATGTAGATATATTGTAGAAACACAGAGAAAATACTTATCTAATAAGAATATGCACGTGTGTCAAAAATGTATAATTAACTCCCTTATTCCCCATACACTTAAGATACAAATTTCGAGTTTTGACTGATTTTATACAAAGGATCCATGGATTTGTTTACTGCAAAATACAAGAGTATGAAATGTTCGGTTACATCCGAACTTAGCCCTTCCTTACATATTTGCTTTGTTTTTATGATTGAAAATGTATTTTTCAGACATTCCCGACAATAAAAAATTGTGTTTTGAATAAAAACTGAATTCAGATCCCACAAAACCATTAGAATAATAACAATCATGAGAAAAATCTAATAAAGGTGATTGACATTATGAGTTAAAAAAGAAGCACTCTCACAAGTAACACCGTCTTATATCGTTATTAGATCATGGGAAATCTCCCTCAAGCCACCTAACGGTTAAGTCTTCGGTTCGGTTGACCCAGTTGTTATTTCGATGACCTAACCCGGTTTGGATCGGTAAGTAATAAGTTAAGATTGTCATTACTTTCAGAGAAACACCTAGTAGTAGGGTTGCTCTTTACTCCTTCGATCTGGGCTGACGTTGAATCCAACCCGGGCTCCCAAGATTTTTTCTATAGCGCATGCGCCAAAAAGCTCCACCATAAGTCCACCTCGGTTAGATGAAACAAATGGAGTGGTTGAAGCCACGTTATGTGGTCCCATGTTGTCAATGAATTACAGCGACGATGACCTCTAAGACCGTGCAACGAGCTTATAGTGCGCGCAATGTGCCGCCACTTCATCCAAGTGGCCAACAAGGAACCTCTAAGGCACTAGTAACTGCCAGTTTGATAAATCCGACCCCAACCTTCACCCAGCTCCAATTCCATGGGAGGGCCACCAGGCAACTTCTATGGCTCATCATTCCCTGTGTCAGACCGTAATGCAGCTTGCACTGGCTGGTGTCATTTCCCAACCCGTTCCGGCCTGTACTCTGCATGAGTCGAGTATGTTGTTTATTGCCGCTTGCTGTAGGAGTCTGAACCGTAACAAGAGTCGATGGCGTGGCCAAACCAAACCCAAGTTTAGCCGCAACAATCTCCACCACCAATAGATAACCAATTTCGTGTGACAAACAAGAGTAGCATTATAACTGAAATGCAACAGATCTTGCTCTGCAGATCGAAAACATAGTTGATTTTATCGCTAGTTGTGGCCTCCAGAGAACCAAGCTAAACAACCGCTCAGTTCTTCTGATATGAGCGGGCTTAAATGTTTTACGTAAAGATCGTGAGCGAGATAGTGATGGTGACCAGGTGGCTACGCTACTCTCATAGCATTTCATTTTGTTATTGCTACCGATATCAATTTGTCGGGAGCCTTAGCAGAGCCATAGCAGAACAATGTAAAAGTATGTGCTCTGCTCTGCTCGGAATTTTGTTAGGTAAAAAAGTATAGCTGTAGCAATAGCCAAAGATGAAGTGCTGTGCTATGCTCCGGCGTAGCGGTAGCAAAAAATTGCGAGCGGTAGTAGAGCAGAACTAATTAAAATTTTCATGTGCTACAGCTCTCGCATGTGTTTGTTGTTTTTTTCTTTTTTGCTATTTTCTGTCATTATATTTAAATTAAAAAAGGTAATAATAATATTTTATTTAGAAACAAAAAACGAATGCCCGGTTTCACAGTCCATACTTAAGTAATGCTTAAGATAAAAGAGGAAAATAGTGCTTTACAGTTCATACTTACATTATGCTTAAGTATTGAAAATGGGAGACTTAAGCAGTGCTTAAGTAACAGTTGATTTTTGGTTTGAATTTTCAGTTATTTGTCAAAAGACGAATAATAAGAAATAAGAAATAATTTTTAGTGAAAAAATATGGAATCGCACTGGGATTTCCACCAGTTCCAATAGGTGCTCGGAATCGGTAGCGGTGAAATTTGGGTTTTTTTGTTGTTTTCATTCATTTTCGATATAACTTTCCTAGCAAATTTATGTATTGTCTGTTATAATTTAAATATTTCAAACATATTTTTATGGACGACATATGTAAAACATATGTTGCCCATAACGTTGCCATATATCATAATACAATTTTATAGAAATTAAGCATTGACTGTGAAACGCAAACGACTACTCAGTCTGCAACAATGCTTAGCTAAGATTTTATTTCGGCACAACTTACAGTAAGTAACTTGAAACCTGGTTTTTTCATAAATGGACGCCAATTGATATTCCAAGCGAAGTCGTGGTCCTTCTCCACTTCGTCCTTCCAACGGAGTGGAGGTCTTCCTCTTCCTCTGCTTCCCCCGGCGGGTTCTGCGTCGAATACTTTCAGAGCTGGAGTGTTTTCATCCATCCGGACAACATGACTTAGCCAGCGTAGCCGCTGTCTTTTAATTCGCTGAACTACATATGTCAATGTCGTCGTATATCTCATACAGCTCAGCGCTTCATCGAATGCGATATTCGCCGTGGCCAATGCGCAAAGGACCATAAATCTTTCGCAGAATTTTTCTCTCGAAAACTCGTAACGTCGTCTCATCGGTTGTTGTCATCGCCCAAGCCTCTGCACCATATAGCAGGAAGGGAATTTGGTTTTTGTTTGTTGAGAGGACTTTGCTTCTCAATTGCCTACTCAGTCCGAAGTAGCACCTGTTGGCAAGAGTTATCCTGCGTTGGATTTCTATTGTTGGTGGTGTTTACACTGGTTCCAAGATAGACGAAATTATCTACAACTTCAAAGTTATGACTGTCTACAGTGACGTGGGTGCCAAGTCGCGAGAGCGACAATGTTTGATGACAAGAGATGTTTCGTCTTGCCCTCGTTCACCATCAGACCCATTTCATTTCTTTCCTTATCCAGTCTAGAGAAAGCAGAACTAACGTCGCGGATGTTGATCCTTACGGAGCTTTTGGTATTGCTCAAGGTCAGCTTAAACAGCCGTATTAGTTTTGCGGGGATACCAAATTCAGACATCGCGGAATAAAGGCAGCTTCTTCGTGCTGTCAAAAGCAACTTTTAATTTGACAAAAAGGTGGTGAGTGTCGATTATCTTTTCACGGGTTTTTTCCAAGATTTGGCGCATGGTGAATATCTGGTCGGATGTTGATTTGCCAGGTCTAAAGCCACACTGATAAGGTCCAATCAGTTTGTTGACGGTGGGCTTTAATCTTTCACACAATACGCTCGATAGAACCTTTTACGTGATGTTGAGGAGGCTTATGACACGATAGTTGGCCCAGATTTTGTATTGGGCAGAGCACCCTTAAATTTCAATCGTTGGGCATGCTTTCTTTTGATCATATTTTACAAAGAAGCTGATGCATGCACCTTATCAGCTCTTCGCCGCCGTGTTTGAATAGCTCGGCCGGCAATCCATCGGTTCCCGCCGCTTTGTTGTTCTTCAGACGGGCAATTGCTATTCGAACTTCTTCATGGTCGGGCAATGGAACGTCTGTTCCGTCGTCATCGATTGGGGAATCGGGTTCGCCTTATCCTGGCGTTATATTTTTCACTGCCATTCAACAGGCTGGAGAAGTTTCCCTCTATAATTGTGGTATGCTCTGGGCATCGGTCACTAGATCTCCTCTGGGGTTTCTACAAGAGTGTGCTCCGGCCTTGAAACCTTCTGTTAGTCGCCTCGTTTTTCGTTGAATTTTCGAGCACTATCCCATTCCCAGAGCAGGAGTGCAAGTCGAGTAGAAAATCTTTTGGCTGTCTTTTGTGATTGCAGCTTCTTGACGTCGAACCTTGCTTGTGTTTGTTGACGTGCGTTTTTTTGCTGCATAGAGGCGGGTGCCAATCTTGGCTGCAACAAGGTAGTGGTCCGACTCGATGTTAAGACCTCGGAGTGTACGCACATCCCAAACCCTGGAGACGTGTCTTCCGTCTACCACCAACATGATCGATCTGGTTGGTGGTTTTCTTTCTAGTACAACAGATAACCATATTTCGGGGCGCCGGCAAAGTCGATCAGCCTCAACCCAATTGGGGATGTTTCATCGTGGAGGCGGAGATTTACCGATCTTATTGCAAAGATACTTTTCTTTGCCCTCCATGGCGTTAAAGTCGTCAAGCACGATTTTGACATCGTGGCGGGGGCAGCTCTCATAGGTGCGCTCCAAGCACTCACAGAAGTATCCTTCGTCACATCGTCCTTCTCTTGCGTCGGGACGTGGGCGCAAACAGCGATTTGTTGCAGAACTTCGCTTTGATGCGGATTGTGGCTAGACGTTCTTCCATCGTGGTGACTAACAGTATTCAGCGACGGAGTCTCTCCCACCACGAATCCCTGCACCGAATTTGCGCTCCTTTATATGGCCACTGTAGTAAATACCGCAAGGATCTACTCGCATTCTTCGACGGCGGTGATGTCAGCCTTCACTCTAACAAGGACATCAACCAGCTGGGCATCGGCAGCTTCCCAATTAAGGAACCGGACATTCCAGGTGCATGCCCTCAAATCGTAATCATTAATTCGTTTGCCATGGTCGTCGTCATCAAAGGGGGTCTCTCATTCGAGGCTGGTTGCTATTTTCAGTGGGTGCGTTTTTACGCGTTAGCGGGTCCCAACCCCAACGCACAACTCTGTGAAGTGGATGTTTCGCCTTCTCACTTTAGCTCGTTTTCAAACGGATGTTCTTAGGCTACCCAGAGGGATACTTGGTCAAAGACCGGAAATCGTGAGCTGCTTGAGCTATATGTAAAAGAAACGTTTCTGGCCCCTCGCAAGTGAATGGCGTTCACTTTCCTTACTTGCATGAACTTCAACACATGACTCCATCCTCTATATATACATATAATCCTTTATAAATCTCGATTAATTTTAGGTGATACAAACAACCGTTAGGTGAACATACTTATTATACTCTGTAGCAATGTCTTGCAATATTATAAAAATACTTAGGAAGCACATTGACTTTCCTCAGCTGTTTAGATATTGAAAATTTTCGGCTCCTGTGAACGCCTTCCTTAATATCTTAAGAGTAAGCTTGAATGTCTCTGTGACATATACTTATTAAGTTATCCCATTTTTTAGTAGATTTCAACATAACCATTATAAGAAAGTAGCTATGATTATCATTTATATTCGTCCTATTTCACTCAGTATTAGGTGATCTATCAAAGTATATATGGTATTACTCTAAGTATATATGTATATGTATATTAATTAATTTATACTCTTTAAACTGCATAAAAATATTCGATGTTCACACTCCCACCTCAAAAGTTGAAATTATTTATAGCTAAAGTCTCAAAAAACAATTTCTTTACGAATATTAAAGTACTTAAGGAAAAAGGTTTTAATAATCATATTTTATTAATAAATTAATTTAATATTTGCAAGAACATACAACTAAAAAAGTTTGAGTTATTAATAAGCTATGTCAAGAATAAGCTACGTAATAAAATGTGAGGAATGAATGTATGCTACATACATACATACATAAGTGTGTAGATAAAATATGTAGTACGAGTATTTCGACTGTTACAATAGCACATATAGCAATGAAATCGTTAATATCATCTTTACCTCTAAATTGATACACAATGTTACTTTGCATTGGAGGGTGGAGCTTCAAAATGTGTTTTCTATTCCCATTTTACCTTTTGGACAAAAATTCAATTATTTGCGCTGCAGTGATTCGATGTAGGTTTTTTTATTTATTTCGTTTACGGTGATTGCGCACATAACATGGTGTAAATGCTTTTTATAGTCTCGTAACATGTTGCTCCAAGAGTTTAATATTTTGTACACCCATCGGTTGTTCTTAACGTTTTAAATGATATATGTATGTATATGGATATTTATATATTAATATACATACATATATGATCCGTATGACAATACAAGAGCGCTTTAAGCGAAAATATAGATGTAAATATATAACTAAACTTAACATTAAGTTACAATACCTTTACTTGGTATGAGATATCGAAGTAGAAAGGAATATCTGCGGACCGAAAATTTTTGAAAATAGACATGACTCCGCTTTCTAATCAGGGCCCATGTAGAGAAAGTTAGTCTGTTGTTGAGAGTTCTATGGTGGCGAATATACTCCATACATGAAGCAGGTTAGCAGATAGATATGCTTTTTATGGCAGAAAAAATGTTCTTAAAACTACATCACTCAACGTTTTGAATTATATTTGCAATTTACGCGATTATAGCCGAGTTAACAACAGCGCGCCAGTCGTTTCTTCTTTTCGCTACGTGGCGCCAATTGGATATTCCGAACGTAACCAGGTCCCTCTCCAACTGGTCCTTCCAACGGATTGGAGGTCTTTCTCTTCCTCTGCTTCCCGGCGGGTACAGCGTCGAATACTTTCAGAGCTGGAGTGTTTTCGTCCATTCGGACAACATGATCTAGCCAGCATAGCCGCTGTCTTTTAATTCGCTGAACTATGTCAATGTCGTCGTATATCTCATCGTTCCATCGAATGCGATATTCGCCGTGGCCAACGCACAAAGGACCATAATTCTTTTGCAGAACTTTTCTCTCGAAAATTCGCAACGTCAACTCATCAGTTGTTGTCATCGTCCAAGCCTCTGCACCATATAGCAAGACGGGAATTATGAGTGACTTATAGAGTTTGGTTTTTGTTCGTCGAGGGAGGACTTTACTTCTCAACTGCCTACTCCGTCCAAAGTAGCAACTGTTGGCAAGAGTTCTTCTACGTTGGATTTCCAGACTGACATTGTTGGTGGTGTTTATACTAGATCCAAGATTAACGAAATTATCTACAACTTTTAATAATAATAAGTAAATACCAAGAAGTTGTAAATGAACATTACTGCTTTCATTTAGGAAAAATTTTAATAAGGGAAGGAAAATGGGTAAACAATATATATTATTTTATAATTTTAAATTTTGTAATTAGTTCTTTAGTACGAATAGATAGAAAGGTGAAAATTTGAAGAGCCTCTGGAGAAAATCCCGAAGCTGGAAGAGACAAGCTACAATTTGAAACTGCAAATATAATATTAAGGGACTGTGTTTCGAATATGTGGAGGCAGGAGTCATCTGTAGAAGTTCACGCAAGTGAGGAAAGTTCTCTGATCGCCATTCACATGGGAGTGGCCAGAAACGATTCTTTTACACATGACTCAAGCAGCTCACGACTTCCGGTCTTTGACCAAGTATCCTCTGGGTAGCCTAAGAACATCCGTTCGAAGGCGAGCTAAAGTGAGAAGGCGAAACATCACCTGCATAGGGTTGTGCGCTGGGTTTGGGACCCGCCACGTAAAAAAGCCTACCCCAATAAAAAATGAAAAACAGCCTCGGATGAGAAACCCCTCTTTTGATGACGACCATGGCAAACGAAATAAGGACTACGAATTGAGGGCATGCACCTGGAATGTCCGGTCCCTTAATTGGGAAGGTGCCGCTGCCCAGCTGGTTGATGTCCTCGTAAAAACAAAGGCTGACATCACCGCCGTCCAAGAAATGCGATGGACGGGACAAGGACAGAGACGAGTAGGTCCTTGTGACATTTACTACAGTGGCCATATAAAGGAGCGCAAGTTTGGTGTGGGATTCGTGGTGGGAGAGAGACTCCGTCGCCGAGTACTATCATTCACTCCGGTGAATGAACGTCTAGCCACAATCCGCATCAAAGCGAGGTTCTTCAACATATCGCTGATCTGCGCCCACGCTCCGACGGATGAGAAGGACGATGTGACCAAAGATGCCTTTTATGAGTGCTTGGAACGCACTTATGAGAGATGCCCCCGCCACGATGTCAAAATCGTGCTTGGCGACTTTAACACCAGGGTGGGCAAAGAAGGTATCTTTGGCACTACGGTCGGTAAATTCAGCCTCCACGAGGAAACATCCCCAAATGGGTTGAGGCTGATCGACTTCGCCGGGGCCCGAAATATGGTTATCTGTAGTACTAGATTCCAGCACAAAAAAATTCATCAAGCTACCTGGCTGTCTCCGGATCGAAAAACTACCAACCAGATCGATCATGTTGTGATAGACGGAAGACACGTCTCCAGTGTTCCAGCGCTCCGAGGTCCTAACATCGACTCGGACCACTATCTTGTTGCAGCCAAGATTCGCACCCGCCTCTGTGCAGCAAAAAGCGCACGTCAACAAACACAAGGAAGGTTCGACGTCGAGAAGCTGCAATCACAACAGACAGCCGAACGATTTTCTACTCGGCTTGCACTCCTGCTCTCTGAGAGCACTAGTCAACAACTCGGTATAAGGGAACTGTGGGACGGCATTTCAAACTCCTTACGTACAGCTGCATCCGAAACCATTGGTTTTCGGAAAGTGCAAAAGAACAGCTGGTACGACGAGGAGTGCCGTGTCGCAGCGGAGAGAAAACAGGGTGCCTACCTCGCAACGTTACGATCGACCACTACACGTGCGGGATGGGATAGATATCGAGAGTTGAAGAGGGAAGCGAGACTCATTTACAGACAGAAAAAGAAAGAGGCCGAAATGCGTGAGTACGAAGGAAAGCTGATAAGCTGGCCGACAGGGCGTATACTCTTGTAGAACCCCCAAAGGTGATCTAGTCACCGATGCCCAGAGCATACTTAAATTATGGAGGGAACACTTCTCCAGTCTGCTAAATGGCAGTGAATGCACAACGCCAGGAGAAGGCGAACCCGATTCCCCAATCGTCGACGATGGAGCCGACATTGCCCGATCATGAAGAAGTTCGAATAGCAATGACCCGCCTGAAAAACAACAAAGCGGCGGGGGCCGATGGATTGTCGGCCGAGCTATTCAAACACGGCGGCGAAGAGCATGCATCAGCTTCTTTGTAAAATATGGTCGGACGAAAGCATGCCCAACGATTGGTTGCCGTATATCATAATAAAATTTTATAGAAATTAAGCATTGACTGTTAAATGCAAACGACTACTCAGGTTGCAACAATGCTTAGCTAAGATTTTATTTGGACACAACTCTAAGTATGGACTGTGGAACCGGGTATAAATCAAAAACTTATTTTATTCAGTCAGTGTTTTAAATGAAATAAAATTACAAATTACAAACCTCGTACAGTCGTTTTCTTTTCGCTACGTGGCAATTGATATTCCAAGCGAAGTCAGGTCCTTCTCCACTTGGTCCTTCCAACGGAGTGGAGGTCTTCCTCTTCCTCTGCTTCCCCCGGCGGCGTACTTCCGTCGAATACTTTCAGAGCTGGAGTGTTTTCATCCATCCGGACAACATGACATTTAACCAGCAGCAGCCGCTGTCTTTTAATTCGCTGAACTATGTCAATGTCGTCATATATCTCATACAGCTCGTCGTTCCATCGAATGCGATATTCGCCGTGGCCAACGCGCAAAGGACCATAAATCTTTCGTAGAACTTTTCTCTCGAAAACTGTCAACGCCGACTCATCAGTTGATGTCATCGTCCACGCCTCTGTACCATATAGCAGGACGGGAATTATGGCGGACTTGTCGCCGAGAAAGTTCGTTACTTTTCAATTGCCTACTCAGTCCAAAGTAGCACTTGTTGGCAAGAGTTATTCTGCGTTGGATTTCCAGACTGACATTGTTGGTGGTGTTTATACTGGTTCCAAGATAGACGAAATTATCTACGACTTCAAAGTTATGACTGTCAACAGTGACGTGAGAAACAAGACGCGAGTACGACGACTATTTGTTTGTTGACAGGATATATTTCGTCTTGCCCTCGTTCACCATCAGACCCATTTGATTTCTTTCCTTATCCAGTCTAGAGAAAGCAGAACTAACGTCGCGGATGTTGATCCTTACGGAGCTTTTGGTATTGCTCAACGTCAGCTTAAACATCCGTATTAGTTTTGCGGGGATACCAAATTCAGACATCGCGGCATAAAGGCAGCTTCTTCGTGCTGTCAAAAGCAACTTTTAATTCGACAAAAAGGTGGTGTGTGTCGATTATCCTTTCACGGGTCTTTTCCAAGATTTGGCGCATTGTGAATATCTCGTCGGTTGTTGATTTTCCAGGTCTAAAGCCACACTAATAAGGTCCAATTAGTTTGTTGACGGTGGGCTTTAATCTTTCACACAACACGCTCGATAGAACCTTATATGCGATGTTGAGGAGGCTAATCCCACTGTAGTTGGCGCAGATTATGGGGTCTCCCTTTTGGTGGATTGGGCATAGCACACTTAAATTCCAATCGTTGGGCATGCTTTCGTCCGACCATATTTTGCAAAGAAGCTGATGCTCCTTATCAGTTCTTCGCCGCCGTGTTTGAATAGCTCGGCCGGTAATCCGTCGGCCCCTGCCGCTTTGTTGTTCTTCAGGCGGGCAATTGCTATTCGAACTTCTTCATGGTCGGGTAATGGAACGTCTGTTCCATCGTCACCGATTGAGGAATAGAAGGGTTATCCTGGCGTTATATTTTCACTGCCATTCAAGCAGGCTGGGGAAGTTTGCCTCTATAATTGTGTAGTATGCTCTGGGCATCGGTCACTAAGATCACCTCTGGGGGTTCTACAAGGGCGTGCTCCGGTCTTGAAACCTTCTGTTAGTCGCCTCGTTTTTTCGTTGAATTTTCGAGCACTATCCCATTGCCAGAGCAGGAGTGCAAGTCGAGTAGAAAATCTTTTTGGCTGTCTTTTTTGTGATTGCAGCTTCTTGACGTCGAACCTTCCTTGTGTTTGTTGACGTGCGTTTTTGCTGCATAGAGGCGGGTGCCAATCTTGGCTGCAACAAGGTAGTGGTCCGAGTCTGATGTTAGGACCTCGGAGTGTACGCACATCCCAAACCCTGGAGACATGCCTTCCGTTTATCACAACATTATCGATCTGGTTGGTTGCTTTTCGATCCGGAGACAGCCAGGTAGCTTGATGAATCTTCTTATGCTGGAATCTAGTACTACAGATAACCATATTTCGGGCCCCGGCGAAGTCGATCAGCATCAACCCATTTGGGGATGTTTCATCGTGGAGGCTGAATTTACCGATCTTGTGCAAAAGATACTTTCTTTGCCCTCCATGGCGTTAAAGTCGCCAAGCAGGATTTTGACAATCGTGGACGGTGGCAGCTCTCATAGGTGCGCTCCAAACGCTCATAGGAGGCATTTTGGTCACATCGTCCTTCTCTTGCGTCGGGACGTGGGCGCAAAACAGCGATTTGTTGAAGAACTTCGCTTTGATGCGGATTGTGGCTAGACGTTCTTCCACCGTGGTGACTAACAGTATTCAGCGACGGAGTCTGTCTCCCACCACGAATCCTACACCAAACTTGCGCTCCTTTATATGGCCACTGCAATAAATACCACAAGGACTCGTCTCAGTCCTTGTCCCGTCCATCGCATTTCTTGAACGGCGGTGATGCCAGCCTTTATTTTTACGAGGACATCAGCCAGCTGGGCAGCGACACTTTCCCAATTAAGGGACCGCACATTCCAGATGCATACCCTCAAATCATAGTCCTTAATTCGTTTGCCATGGTCGTCATCAAAAGAGGGGTCTCTCATTCGAGGCTGGTTGCTATTTTTCAGTGGGTGCGTTTTTTACGTGGCGGGTCCCCAACCCTAACGCACAACTCTGTAGAAGTGGATGTTTCGCCTTCTCACTTTAACTTGCCTTCAAACGGATGTTCTTAGGCTACTCAGAGGATACTTGGTCAAAGACCGGAAATCGTGAACTGCTTGAGCTATATGTAAAAGAATCGTTTCCAAGTGAATGGTGATCAGAGAACTTTCCTCACTTGAGTGAACTTCAACACATGACCCCATCCTCTCTATATATATATCTCTTTATAAATGTCGATTAATTTTAGGTGATACAAACAACCGTTAGGTGAACATACTTATTATACTCCGTAGCAACGTCTTGCAATATTATAAAAATACTTAGGGAGCACATTGACTTTCCTCAGCTGTTTAGATATTGAAAATTTTCGGCTCCTGTGAACGCTTTCCTTAATATCTTAAGAGTAAGCTTGAATGCCTCTGTGGCATATACTTATTAAGTTATCCCATTTTGAGTAGATTTCAACATAACCATTATAAGAAAGTAGCCATGATTATCATTTATATTCATCCTATTTCACTTAGTATTAGGTGATCTATCAAAGTCTATACTATATAGTATTACTCTAAGTATATATGTATATGTATATTAATTAATTTATACTCTTTAAACTGCATAAAAATATTCGATGTTCACACTCTCACCTCAAAAAGTTGAAATTATTTATAGCTAAAGTCTCAAAAAACAATTTCTTTACGAATATTAAAGTACATAAGTGCAAAAGGATTTAATAATCATATTTTATTAATAAATTAATTTTATATTTGTAAAAGTTTAGTTATTAATAAGCTATGTCAAGAATAAGCTACGTAATAAAATGTGAGGAATGAATGTATGCTACATACATACATACATAAGTGTGTAGATAAAATATGTAGTACGAGTATATCGACTGTTACAATAGCACAAATAGCAATGAAATCGTTAATATCATATCATCTTTACCTCTAAATTAATACACAATGTTACTTTGCATTGGAGGGTGGAGCTTCAAAATGTGTTTTCTATTCCCATTTTACCTTTTGGACAAAAATTCAATTATTTGCGCTGCAGTGATTCGATGTAGGTTTTTTTTTATTTACTTCGTTTACGGTGATTGCGCACATAAAATGATGCAAATGCTTTTTATAGTCTCGTAACATGTTGCTCCAAGAGTTTAATATTTTGTACACCCATCGGTTGTTCTTAACGCCTTAAATGATATATGTATATGTATATGTATGTATATAGATATTTATATGAATATATGTATGTATATGATCCGTATGACAATACGACAGTGCTTTAAGCGAAAATATAGATGTAAATATATAACTAATCTTAACATTAAGTTACAATACCTTTACTTGGTATGAGATATCGAAGTAGAAAGGGATATCTGCGGACCGAAAATTTTTGAAAAATAGGCATGGCTCCGCTTTCTAATCAGGGCCGGCCCGTCCATGTAGACAAGTTAGTCTATTGCTGAGAGTTCTATGGCGGCGAATATACTATACTTCATACATGAAGCAGATTAACAGATAGATGAAACAGATTTATGCAACGAATATAAGCTTTTGTCACAAAAATTGCTCTTAAAACTACACCACTCAACGTTTTGAATTATATTTGTTCAATTCGTTCTTAATTAATGGCAATTTGGGTGTTGCTAACATTTTCAGTGTCCGTAAATAGTGAAGAGTGCAGTTCCTCTAATTTACACTTATCAAAACTTACCTGTACAATGTGTCAAGAAAGACTTACAGGCTTGGCAACATTATCAATTGAAAGCGAAGTGACACAAACAAACGCGCAAAGGACCATAAATCTTTCGCAGAACCTTTCTCTCGAAAATTCGCAACGTCGACTCATCAGTTGTTGTCATCGTCCAGGCCTCTGCACTATAAAGCAGGACGGGAATAGTGAGTGACTTGTAGAGTTTTGTTTTTGTTCGTCGAGAGAGGTCTTTACATCTCAATTGCCTACTTAGTCCGAAGTAGCACCTGTTGGCAAGAGTTATTCTGCGTTGAATTTCCAGACTGACATTGTTGGTGGTGCTTATACTAGATCCAAGATTAACGAAATTATCTACAACTTTTTAATAATAATAAGTAAATACCAAGCAGTTGTAAATGAACATTACTGCTTTCAATTAGGAAAAATTTTAATAAGGAAAGGAAAATGGGTAAACAATATGTATTATTTATAATTTAAAATTTTTGTAATTAGTTCTTTAGTACGAATAGATAGAATGGTGAAAATTTGAAGAGCCTCTGGAGAAAAATCCCGAAACTGAAAGAGGCAAGCTACAATTTGGAAACTGCAAATATAATATTAAGGGACTGTGTTTCGAATATAAAGTCTGCTATTCCTTGGCGTATACTTTTGGAGTAAAATTATTTTATTTTTATTTATTTATTTATTTACTAGAGTAATAATTATAAATAATTATTCCACTTAACAACTAAAGCACTGGCTGCCATGGCCTTCGGCTTGTAAAAGAATAACTAAGGTCTATTAATATTATATATGACATAAAATATATAAATATATAAGTTAGGAGTATTTATTTATAGTAGGTGGTGAATTGGTTATAGGAATATGTTAGGAGATTAGTGTGACTTATGTGTATGTATTATTTTATATCTTAGAATGCTAAATTTAATATACTGAAATTGACTATACGTTTATTTTAGCTGCTAGTATGAAATCACAAATTTTCTGTATAGACTTGGTGCCTGTATTTCGTAGCATGTCAGATGGTTTTGTTTCTGCAAATATTGAGGTTCTATGTGTATCCAGTTCCTGACAGCTATCGAGAAGATGTGTTGTAGATAGGTCATTTGCACCACAAAAAGGACAGTTAGACTTCACTGATCCTTTTAATATGTGTACATGAGTAGCTAACGAGTGACCAATCCATAGACGTGTGAATCTTCTTATGCTTTGACAAGTCATATTTGACGAGAGCGATGGTCTAATTCCTTTAGGGTTGTGCGATTTATAGTGGTGTTGATAGCTGTTCCATTCAGTTAAGTTGCTTTCGTGTAAAAAGCTCTGCACAAGCTTGCGTAAATCTTTGTCCACAAAGTAGTTGCTTAGATGTAAGGGCTCCAAACTGGCTCTGCTGTCGGCTAATTCATTTCCGCGGATTCCTGCATGACCTGGCACCCACATGATTTTTATATTCTTTCTATTTGAAAATATAACGTTACGGATATTTGTAACTAAGGGCGTGTCATTTGCATAATTCATAAGGGCGTCCAAAGTAGATTTACTATCGCTGCATATGACAGATTTGTTTCCATTTTGAGAAGCAAAAAGTACCGCTTCAAGTAAAGCAGCTGCTTCGGCTGTAAATACCGAGCTATACGATGGTAGTGCACCGACGGTTTGTGACTGCAAACGTTGTACTGGTATCAAATTTGGACCCATCTGTATAAATAAATTCCCAGCCGTTTTTGAGTAGCGCTGTAATTTTGTTAAAATGTTGCTGGTATTCATCTGGTGAGGTTAGTCCTTTAGGATACTGCAGTAATTTGGTGATGAAAACTGGTTCGAGATTCACACATGGTGGACAAACAGGAATTGGTGTTCTTGTGGCTCTTGTAATAATGTTAATTTGATTTGTTAGATTTATGCATCGTTCTATGGTGGAAATATTACATTTCGTCTTCTTTAATTGTTTTAGAGACGCCGTGACTTGTTCGAATAAAATCTCGTTTCTACAGTGGAGAAGTTTAGGAATCAGCATCATTGTATTACGCTTTACTCTGGACGTGATTTCTGGTAATCCAGCTTCTGTCAGGATAACTTTTGTTGGCGACGTTGGGAATGCGCGGATACTTCTACGCGCAACGGTGTGGTACGGTGCATTTAACAGCTTCATATTGGCTTTTGAACAGTGTTCGTAGATGTAAAGTCCAAAGACAATTTTTGATAACATTAATGCTTTTGTGATATTTGCAAGTGTATGTGTGTGAATTTGACAATATTTGGATGACAGAAATTTAATTATGTTAAGTCTTAGTAATAAACTTGCTCTAATCGCTTTGCAATGTTCTTTATACGTTAGCTTATGATCAAAAGTTAAGCCTAAAATTTTTAGTACATTAGTGTGCGGGATATGGATATTGGAGTGAGATAATGAAGGGGAAAAACATCGGCGTTTTCTGCAGATGTGGAAAGTAGAACATTTACTTGCTGATATATTGGCACCTGATGTTTCTGCCCATTTATTTATATTTTGTAGGATGTTTAAGAAGGTGATCATTTAAATCAGTAAAAATTAAAACGTCATCGGCATAAGTAAAATGTTCTTCTTTCGAGTTGGAGGAAATGATTGAGTTGATTTCATTGAACGCAATTACGAACAATGTTACTGAAAGTGGCGATCCTTGCGGAATGCCATTATGAAGACTGTATATTTGGGACTTATAATTATTAATACAGGCTACCAATTTCCGATTGGTTAAAAAGGATTTTACAAATTTGTAAATTTTGTTTCCAATCTTCCATCGCTTTAATTTTCGTAGTACGATATGCGCTCCGATTCTATCGAACGCCTTCTCGAAGTCTAAATTGAGAACTGACACATGGTTACTGTTGGCTAATGCTGTGGAAGCAAAATGCTCGAAATATAAGAGTTGTTCAGTGACACCGATACCTTTTTGGAAACCAAATTGATGGGGACTAAGGAGATTGTTCATCTTGGCGTACCACATTATTTTCGCTGCGAGAATTTTTTCCAGAACTTTAGACATGCATGGTAGAAGGGATATTGGTCTGAAACTTGATATGAGCGTGGAGGATTTATTTGGCTTTGGAATAAGGATGGTTAAAGCGGTTTTCCATTCTTGGGGATAGATTCCGGAGTAGAGGATATTATTGTAAAGGTTAATGAGTCTTATTTTGAGGGTAGAGGGTAAATTTTTTTAGGATGGGATAGGATAGGAGTCCACACCAGGTGTTTTTCCTGTCATTCTTGAAATTGTGGATTCAAATTCAGATGAAGTTATCGGGACTTCTATAAGGAATGCTGAGGATGAAGGGGATGGATTGGAATAATCTTCTTGAATGATTTGATTTTTTAGGACATTGAAGGCGGGAGGGAAGTTGGAGTCATTGGAGTAGGAGGACCATGTTTTGCCGAATTGTTCAGAAATATCATGTGGTTCATGGAGTGGTCCTTGATCGCATAAACGGAGGCTGCTATATATATTCTGGCCTAGGGCAACACTAAGTGTTGCCAGGTGCAATCTGACATTTCCATTGGAAAGTTTGACATTTTTTAGCATAACATTAGCGACGTTTTGTCATTTAATCGTGAATTGTTTTATTTACAGGGAATTAAAAAATTCATCTCGGCCAAAAAATGGAATTAACTCGTGAACATTTTCGTGCGATCATTTTTCACAACTTTCGACGTGGATTATCACGACAAGAGTGCATCGATGAACTAAAATCTTTGTATGTCTATGAAGCACCATCCTATAGCACTGTGAAAAACTGGTACAACGAATTCAATCGTGGCCGACGCTCGCTCAAAGACGAATTCCCTGAAGGTCGTCCAAAAACAGCCGTTGTGCCAGAACACATCGATGCCGTACGTGAACTGATAATGCAAGACCGTCATGTAACATACCTTCAGGTAGAGGCATGCCTATGCATTTCTCCCACCAGCATACATTCGATATTGCATGAACACCTGGCACCTGGCCGTAAAAAAGGTTTGTTCTCGTTGGATCCCGCACAATTTGACAATCGCTCAAAAAAAGGCTCGTGTGGATTGGTGTAAGGAAATGCTGAAAAAATACGATCGCGGTGCTTCAAAAGAAGTTTATAAGATCGTCACAGGAGACGAATCATGGATCTATGCGTATGAGCCCGAAATAAAACAGCAATCAACAAAAAAATAAAAAATAAAAAAAAACAAAAAAAAACATTTTCGTTGATAAATATGCCTATTTACATACATTATTAGGCCAGAAATACATATATATAGCAACCTACGTATTGTGTTGGGGCACTCATTATGGTCATTATGTTTTCTTCTTATATTTTCTATCGTTTAACTTAATTATCTCTATTTTTTTTGTCTGTGAAGTAGATTTACGTTATAGACCACATATCTTCTGAGGAAGAAGACATGTTAACGGAAGTTTTAAATGAAATGGTTAACAGGTTTTTTGGAGACGGCACTGACAAATCGTTGAAACTTAGAACACTTACTGACATATTATCTGGAATAGTTACTTTGCAAACACAAATTTCTGCTAAGCTTAAGTTTAGCAAAAATATCGAACCAACCTAGTAAGTGTAATCCGGCTTAATATTCAACAATCAATAGCTGCACCGCAAATGCACAAATAATTACAAATAAAATATTTATGAAATTCTAGTGTTGACTATTTTTTCTGTGTTTATTGTATGCAAAATAATGGAGAATAAATTAGTAAAGTAACAATGTGTTTTATTAAATTAACAGCATGTTCTTTGGACAGATTAAAACAAGAAACTTAAAATATGTAAATAAAAAGGTAAAAGTACTAATGATGTATAATGTTTTCTATGGTTTTTATTTTTGTCTTCGCTTATAATTTTGGGATTTGCATTATTTTGTCAAAAAACGTGCATATCGAGACCACCCAGTTGACGTCAGTTACAAAGTCAAAATAAATCCAAACAATTACAGCATAGTTTGAGAACTAAACTGGATATGGCTAATAAATTCGCAGCTGGAACGTCTAACTTGCACAATTTAAATCTGGAAGAAGAAGAAATAATCTCGGATGACGAGATTAATAATTTCAATTTAATTGCGAACATGTCTACGGATAATGATGATGACTGCATATGTGTTGAGCCACAAATTAAACAAATCATCATTGATGACGATCTGCCCAACACATCTCGTTCGAAAGCAAAAAATAACACGTCTTCCGGCTATGTTGCCACAATCCTTCCGGCGGCGCAGCAGCACGAAATTCTTCACAAAAGAGTGTAGAAGATTTCACTGATTTAACTACCATGTTCTATTGAGATGTCTCTGAAATTAATACGTTGGACAGTATTAGATCGGAGGACACTTTCTGAAATTATACTCAACTGTCGAATGTAGTTGGAGATCGAATGTCGAACTCGAGAAATCGAAGAAGAAATAAAAAGAAAAATCACTCGATTACAGCGAAAGATGTCTTAGTTCTGAATGACACCGTTAATCTGCGAATGGTAGACACTTTGTCGTGGTGCAGGGGCTTAACTGCAATGAATTTTCGGCATCTCCCAACCTTCATGAGCGATGCTGTTTCTCATCTATCCTGGAGGCTGGCAGAAGCTGCATGTGTGCGGAGATCAAGAGCTACCACCTCCTAATCCAGGGTATTATGCGAATCCCGTGCCTTTTCGATGATTTGCAGCAAGGACGTTAATTCGGCTGTTTTCGAACTGAGCCTTCCCAAAACCGAGCTGAATTGGGAAGTAACTGTTGCCTTACCGCGTCATGGGGCTCTGGCGTGGCGGACCTTTGCGACAAACCAAAACAAACAACTTTAAATGCAACAAGGCATCAGACCAGGACAACGACCACGGACAATGAGATAGACAATGCTAAGCGGAAGTTTAGCTTCCTTGACGCTCTCTCGCCAGAGGAGCGGGCGCTATTTGAGGAGCATGCCAGAGAGGACGACGATGAGATGCCCTGATGCAGCGGCGTTCTGCAGGGCGAAAGCGACTGCGGCCGCTGAGGAAGTTGCAAGCAACACCAAGGCCCTCCAGCAGGCTCCGCTGCTCAGATTCGGGGGAGTCACATCGGGCGAACACCAAAGGTGCTCGTAAAAAGTGGGGCACCTGCCTCCTCTTTCAGCAGCTGGCAAACCCGGCGGGCGCGATGACCCTTACAGAAAGGGCATGAGTGGTGCCAGCCTGAAGTGGTACCTGCGGCACCTCCGATAGGGGAAGACTCCTGCGGTGGCGGAGGTTCTGACCAGGAGCATGGTCAGGGGAAGCAGTGTATTCCCTGCAAAGGAGCGTAGCAGCAAGACTGCGTCCGCTCGGGCGGGTTAATATTCTTATTCAGGATATAAAATAAGAAAATATATTTTTTAAGTCCAAGTAAAAGGACTGTTTCTTTATTGTTATCTATTAATACAGAGTACACATGCTCGTGGTATAGTAAACTTATGATTTAGGCAGTCTAATAATTAAGAAGGTTGTCGCTTGATTCTAATTTTTTATATAGTATTCCTTTAACGAGCTGGAGCTCTGTGATTGGTTAATATTATCTGATGCTGTATGTAAAAGATAAGACTCTGAAATGTTTCGGTTCCCGCTGTGATTCACTTAGCAACTTGGTGTGGTATATTTTGAGTGTAATGTTGACTGTACTTACATAGGTTGATATGTATGTATATTAAGGTGTCCGTTATTTCCCAAATTGATTATTTTTGACGAGACGCCCCCGAAACTTTTATTTTTCCATCTAAAAAAAAATATCAGACCATAAAAAGCCCTTAATTTTCATAATAAACCTTGCCCCAAACACGATACATTTCCCATTGAAATTACATGGGATTTTGCCACTTTTTACGAATATTTTTTTTTCTCTGGAACTTTCTCGTTTGTAGGAATAAGAAAGTCATATTCTTGTACATAATTGAATGCTCTACAAAATAAGTTTGGACAATTTTTCGATATACTCACTCCTTTAAAAGTTATTCAAGGTTAAAGTTAACTTCTGGGTATTTTCTGGAATTTTCGAACTTTTACTGAAGATTGATTTTTTTTGTATTTTTGTATTTTTTCAATTGTTTATTCTAAAAAATATAATTTTTTGTTGGTCATAAATCCGGCTCTACTCTGATTCTTATCTAGAACAGAGTGAAAAAAAATGATTTTCGAAATTTCATAAAACTCGGTTAAGGGGTTACATGGCTTTACAGGTTTCAAAAAATCGAATCCGTTTTATTGTCTTGTCTTATTAAGTTCTACAAGATAAGATAAAAAATAAGAAAAATTTGCAAATCAAATCAAATTTAAACCATTTGAGTACATCAGATTTCCTTTATTAAACATTCCATAGTTACATTTGAATATTTTTTTTTGATGTGCCAAGCTAAAACGCATCACCTGATAATTGTGCCTCTAGTTGTTTTTCTATACTGCACAATGTTCTGACCCAAACAACGGTAGAAATGCCGAAACACCTGATCATGGTGATGCCAGATAGGGCAGCATGTACCTGGATAATGCTGATGCCAAATTGCACAGTATAACTCATATAAATTAAATGAACTTATTATTAATCGCTAACAACATGTGATTAATTACTCTTCATGTTTCAGAGTTTTTCTGCCGTAACATCAGAGAAATTATATTTTTTAGAATAAACAATTGAATTTTACAAAAAAAAATCAATCTTCCGTAAAAGTTCGAAAATTCCAGAAAATACCCAGAAGTTAACTTTAACCTTGAATAACTTTTAAAGGAGTGAGTATATCGCAAAATTGTCCAGACTTATTTTGTAGAGCATTCAATTATGTACAAGAATATGACTTTTTTATTCCTACAAACGAGAAAGTTCCAGAGAAAAAAAAATATTCGTAAAAAGTGGCAAAATCCCATGTAATTTCAATGGGAAATGTATCGTGTTTGGGGCAAGGTTTATTATGAAAATTAAGGGCTTTTTATGGTCTGATTTTTTTTTTTAGATGGAAAACTAAAAGTTTAGGCGGCGTCTCGTCAAAAATAATCAATTTGGTAAATAACGGACACCCTAATGTATATCAACTCTCCGTGGTTTTGTAAGAAAAGATCTTCTAATCTACAATTTACTTTCTTGGTTGATAAGATATTGCATTCTGGCTTTTGTGTGAGCTTGATTATAATCTTATTTATAAAAATGAATCGCGAAATGTTGCTAAGCGCATAACTCAACAACGCCTGGACCAATTTGGCCACTTCTTTTTTCTAATTATTCGTTGAGCTTCAAGGATGGTTTTTACGGTGAGAAAAATTCGAATAATTACCGAAAAAACCCTAAAAACAGCCCTGTTATTTTTCCCATACAGACGAATGAATGTTTGTTAGTTAGTAACGCTAATGCTCGAGAACGGCTTAACCAATCTTGATGAAATTTTCAGAGGTTGTTCGCTGTGGATCGGGGAATGTTTAGAAATAAAAAACAAATCCGTATGCTCTTTATTCCGGCTATTCAAAAAAAAAATAAATAAATTATTGAAAATTATTCAGTGAAAACGTTACGTGTGCTTCACACAAAGTCAAAATGTCGATCGGCGTTTTTTTTGGCATCAAGATATATTGGCTGCTCAAGGCACATGACCGAATACTCCCAGGATGCGATGACATATGTACGTGCGGAATTATAGATCACGGTCAATCAGCAAGCGATCGTCACGATGTCACAGCACGACTTTTCAAATAACAGTTACGATGTTTGATGGACTTTATCTTGAAGTAACGTATGTATATGTGCAACATGGCGGTTATTGGCCTTGAACGAGATGAGATCAGCAAGTATCAAATGGGTCGATACGTGAACTGCAATAAAGCGTTTTGTAGAATATTTACTTTTGCAATTCATGAACGTTTTCCGACTGTTGTGCGTCTCGCAGTTCATTTGGAGAATGGCCAAAGATTGTATTTCCACCCAGGGAATACATTACAGCCAGTGGAAACACCGCGAGCAACAACATTGACCTTGACGAGTTTTTTCTCAACTTTCGTCAGTGATCCGTTTACGAGAACATTGCTATATTCGGAAATACCTTGATATTATACGTGGAATGCATCGTCGAAGAAATAGGTACGCAGAATGCAAGGCCAATCAGTGGATTGACATCCAGGTGTGTTCTCCACTAATGCATTAGGACGAATTTACACAATCCACCAGAAAAACGACGATTACTCTTGATTAATTGCTATTGATTAATTTACGCGGTTCAACTTCATTTGAGTCATTGCGTACTGTGAATGTTACGGTGCGTGCAAGTTTTGGAGAAGCAAGCCAGCAATTACAATTGCTGCAGCATGATAATCACTGGAATCAAATGATGGACTTTGCGATGGCTACTTCGAATGCTAATGAAGTTCGCACACTTTTCGCGACGATCATTTCGACATATCAGCCTTCAAATCCGCGTCAATTATAGAATACAAAACAAAAATTACATTGCTGAAGACAGTTTACATCGTAATCGCTAAGAATTCTAAATGGATCAATTCCGGTTGATACTTCCGATGCTTTGATATCAATTCCATCTGCCGTTTATTGCCATTGATTATCATGTTCCAGCAATTGTAATTGCTGGCATGCTTCTCAAAAAGTTGCACACACCGTACCACTCACACGCACAACAGTCGTAAAACGTTCATGAATTGCGAAAGTAAATATCCTACAAAACGCTTTATTGCAGTTCATGTATCGACCCATTTGATACTTGCTGATCTCATCTCGTTCAAGGCCAATAACGGCCATGTTGCTTTCTTTGGTGACGTATTTACAAACGTATTTAATCGATTTCACCAAACTGCAATATTCCACATTGACAAGAGTTTTGAATGTGGATTCGACAACTGTGGCGAATATGGAACGATCCATGTGTTGTCGACTTCGATATTCAGTCCTCTACGCAATGACTCCGCATTGTCGTCTCGTGAGCTACGCCGATAGAGTGGATATCCATTATTTCCAGTTTGCGTTTCCGAAAGAAAAGCACGTGAATGGTGTTTCGTGCATTTATTTTCAGACATACAAACCGAACTGGGGTTGTGGTGTCCGCGAGGTTCATGAATCATATTGGTTTTCATCACTTCGTATAATACTGGATCTTTCTCAGCATCAGAAATTTCCGCAGAAATGATCTCATCAATTTGATCTGGTGTAACCACCATCCACGAGCCAAAGAAGAATGCGTGCCTGCTACAAACCTCTCTTTTGCCACTCAACAAAGTACATCTAGCATCTAACAGCACCACATATACGTTGCTTCAAGATAAAGTCCATCAAACATCGTAACTGTTGTTTGAAAAGTCTTGCTGTGACATCGCACATAGGAGCAATTTCCTTCAGAAACCGGACAAAAGTGAGAACTACAAACTTCAACGATGCTACTCAGAATTGATTTTTTTTATTACCTAAGTAACCGTACTACAATGAACCAATTAAATGAATGACCTTCGGTCCGCTATATTGCCGCACATTAAAGTCGGAACCTAGACTTCGTTCAGTACGCACGTCCTTATTCGCGATACTCTCTATTGTTCTCGAAATTTCAAGTGGTGTTTTGTGTTGCGCGAAAAGAATTCTGGAAAAAATTTTTATAGATTCTGGACAACAACAATTTAATATTAGTAATATAAAGATTAATTTAGTTAATGTATTATTTTCTTTTTTTTGGGGGAAAAACAATGAATCATCAAAAAAATTAAAAAAAAAATTTAATTTTTTAGAAATTAGTGTTTTTGTTATAGTGTCGGGGGAAGTCGAGCTATTAATTATTTTTTTACTAAACTACAGGGTTTCTACTTAACACATAAGCTTAAACATTTTCCCCGTCTTTCCCCAACCTCGTATAAAATGTTCGGTTGCACCCAAATTTAGTCTTTCCTTGTTTTATTTTATATATTGCATCATTATATATTTATATTTATATTTTCATTCATAAAATCACTTTAAATAGTTTTGTCCGGTTTTTGAGCCCAAATGCTCCTATGTGTATCGTGACGATCGCTTGCTGATTGACCATGATCCATAATTCCACACGTCTGTCACCCATCCTGGGAGTACTCGTTCATGTGTCTTGGACTGCCATGCGTTGATGGCAAAAAGAACGCCGACCGATATTAGACCGTTTCAGGGCTTCGTAACAAATTTCAATCTGTAATTGATCACTTTGTGTGAAACACACATAAAGTTTTCACTGAATAATTTTCAATAATTTTTCTTTTGAATAGCCGGAATAAAATAGCATTGAATGATTCAAATAATTTACAAATCAAAATATTGAAGAACAAACAATCAAGAAAAGGGCTGTTTTTAGGGGGTTTTCGGTAATTATTCGAATTTTTCCCGCCGTAAAAACCATCTTTGAACTTCAACGAACATTTAAAAAGAAGACCAAATTGGTCCTGGTGTTGTTGAGTTAAGCGCTTAGCAACACATTTTGCGATTCATTTTTATATTATAGATTATTTATAAAATCGTTAATGGTGATCTTCTTTCTATAAGATCGCCATGATCTGGTACACCCGTTATGAATTCTAATACTGAACCTAGCATATCAATTGATCATTTACGTCATTTGCTAACACTTGGTTCCTGATGATTACTATACGATTGACTAAGGTTTCGTCAGTAGTATGGTTTTAGCATTGCTGCCAGATTCGT
The DNA here is from genome assembly GCF_016617805.1 of Bactrocera tryoni. Classification (NCBI taxonomy): domain Eukaryota; kingdom Metazoa; phylum Arthropoda; class Insecta; order Diptera; family Tephritidae; genus Bactrocera; species Bactrocera tryoni. The sequence continues at coordinate 61,716,345 of NC_052502.1, read as the reverse complement.
CGTATGGAATATATATTCTTCTTTCTCGAACACGTAGGCTGGATCTGTTTCCGTCAGTATGTATTTCTTGTCTTGCAGGCTCTTTATTTTCTAAGCTGTCATGGTGGACATCAGCTTTAGGATTATTATTATTTGAGTTTTCATTGTTGCGAAGGTTATCCTTATGTACGATCCTCCCCTTGGTAGGTAAGACCGTGCCCTCACGATTATCTTTCTCTCTTCTTCTTTCAGTTTGTTTAATGTATCGTCGAGTGAATTTCTCGCGACGATTTTTTTTTCATATACATATGTACCTCGTCTCCATTTTATTCTGACTTTTTTGTGTTGTAATATGTTAGCATATGTAGACTCTTGTTTCTTTTTTATGTGATTTAATTTCACTGAATCTGTTTCTTTCCACTAGTTGTTGATTTGTAACCGAATGTATGGTGCGATTATATTCTTTTACGGCACTAAATATTTCTTCGTCTGCGGAACTTTTATTTTTCGGTTCTGATTACAGTTTCAACCGTAGTTACGTATGGTAGCTATTCATTGTTATGATTGTCTTGCATTAAAATTTTTATCTCTTCTTCATATTTTGGTTCTCCTACACTATAGTTTGGGTTAATTGAATCTGTAATTTGTGAGTTTGGGTTAATTGAATCTGTAATTTGTCCATCATATGTAGACGCGTATCACTGCAGCTGCCCCCTAAAGGTGACCACAAACAGGCGCAACTGTTCCTGGTGGTCAAGAAAACTCTCAGATCTCAGGAAAAAGGTACGGAGGCTGTTTAACAAAGTGAGACGTATGGGGGTCTGGGAGGAATATAGGGGCAACCTAACATTATATATTACGGAGATTAGGCCTGCAAAGCACGATCGTAGATCATGAAATGAGGTCGGCAGTTCGACCAACACTACTCTGTACCTGTTAACCTCGGAGGTAAAGAGTACGCTGGAAAGGTGTTTTTGAAAACACGTCTCATAGGAGTGTAGCCAGGGCACTGTAGAAAAGGAATGTGACAGCACCGGTGCGCAGATGGATGGAGGCCGTACTGCAAACCAGAATTGCTGAAACCACTGTAAGGGATACAAGGATTAGTCTTGGCACAACAAGGGGTTGCCCACAGGGGGCGTGCTATCCCCCCTGCAATGGAGTCTTGTCGTGGATGAACCGAGCAATAATATTCGGGGACACTCTCTGCGACCTACTACCTGGTAAAAGAGTGGTGTAGTGGAGTTGAATTGAACATCAACCCCTCTAAGACGACCATCGTTCCTTTAACTAGACGTAGGTCCCTACCCGGTCTCAGGAACTTTACACTTGGGGGCAGAGAGATAGAGATGACCAACATACCACTTCCACTTTCCGGTGGAAGCAGCATGTTGACCTGATCTTGGTCAAGGCGACAAAAGCACTAATGGTGTGGAAAGGGCTAGCTGGAAAATCCTGGAGCTGCAAGATAATCACGTATGGGGCGGTGACCTGAGCCTCAAAAGCTTCGCAGACGTCGGGTAAGGCTCCAACTATCGAAGCTGCAACGACTAGCTTGTGTCTGCATGTCGGGTGCAATGCGCACTTGTCCGACGGCAGCACTTGAAGTCATACTTGAACTCACACCGCTTCATTAAGTGATCGGTCAGGTAGCCAAGCACACACCTCTGCAAATAACGGGAGAGGGGTGTGGCAAAGTTAAGGTAATCACGTTCCAGAGGGTGAAAGAGATAAGTGGCACTATACCATTGGTCCCTTCTACCAAGGGACAGCATCACCGAAAGGAATAACTTCACGAAGAAGTTCAAAGTTACCCTTGGCAGCAAGGATGAGTGGAACGAATCCACTCTCGAGTTGCTGCTGAGGAATAATACGATTCAAGTGGTACACTGACGGCTCGAAAACGTCGGAGAGAATCGGTACAGGTATCGAAGGTTCACGCGCTAAGCTCTCCATACCTATGAGAAGTTTTCCGAGCATTTTTCAGGCATAAGTCTTTGCTATAAGACGGTGCATAGAGATAAACCTCCAACGCAACTATCGCAATGAGCATATAACCATACTTAGCGATAGTCAAGCGGCACTAAGTGCAATCTCCTCCTACGAGATCAAATCGCTACTGTAGCAGGAGTGCAGAGGACGCCTGAACAGCCTAGCGGAACGTAACCAGGTGCACCTCATCAGGGTGCCCGACCACAGAGGCATAGCCGGTAACGAACTGGCTGACGAGCTCGCCCGCTCCAAAGCTTCCACTAACATGGTAAGAACCCTTCACTAGAGTGGGTCCTCATACTATAAAGGAGCTTCTCCGCAAGGAAGAAGGAGTAGGCAGGGAAAGGCATTGGCAACAACTGCATGACATGCGACATGCCATGTTGCTAATTGGGGGGGTACAAACTCAGCTGCTTTAAAATTGCAATTAATATCCCTAGGGATAAACTCAGTCTACTGGTCCCATTTTACACCGGCCACTGCAAGCTGAATATGCATTTACACAACGTGGGCTTATCCTCATGGGTAAACTGCTGGTTCTGCGACAGGGAGCCTGAAACACCAGAACACCTGCTAATAGACTGCACAATAGTCTGTAAACGCAGGATTAAGTCCCTTGAATCCATGTTTCCCAGCAGAATATTGGATTTTGACAATATGCTGGGGCTATGTGAGTCTTTGTGATTTAGGAGAGGGCACAATAGACCTAAGGACCTTGCAGCCTATTGTAGTTCCGTTGAGCCCGCTCCGTACGCCGAGTAGAGCGGCTGTGAAGAGTGGCCTCTTTACAATCAATGAGAAAGAGTCATTGATGGCGTACAATAACAACACATACTATACAATTCAAATGCTGGTGATGCAAAAGCGTCAGCACAACAATCCACGAAAAGCTTAATTCTCGTCAATGGCTGTGATGTGGCATTTAAGTAAGTTTATATCATTCATGAATTTTTATTATATTATCCAAATCACGAAGAACACAGAAAGATAGTATGGGTTCATCTAGCCGGAGTAGCAAGTTCCACTATCACGATAAAATTTCCAAACCACCACCAAAGAAGCTGAATTACATTACTGTCAGTTGACTCCACACGACGACAAGTAAGTCCATAGACAGGAAGGTTTACGGGATCCAGTTTGGATGCTATTGACAAAAGTTCAATTGAATTCTGAAATATTTCATGGCGTCAAAGATCAATATCGGTTTCTAATGAAAATAAACGTATCAAAGATACGATTAAATTTTTCGAATAAGAAAAGTTATTGAAACATTAAACGATCAATTTGACTCCGTCCCTAACATTCTCGATTATTTGTTGATGAAAAAATATGTAAAATGAAAATATTGCAACACTAACAGCAACTCTTAACACAAATTTGCTTTTTTTACTATTACCAGGTCAAGATCGCCTACAAGCGGTTTTTAAATGTTTGGACTTGGCACATAAATTAAAAATAATTTTTGAAATTGGGTTTCAAATATAAGTTCTGCATCGGAAATTAAACCGAAATAAATTTTTTTAAAAGAAAAACAAACAACCTCACCAACTACTGAAGTTATTTCAATCAAACTTGCTGAAAAGATATTCCTTTTTGTACGTGAAAATGTCTTAAAACAGATAATTCTTATACTGGAATCTAGTACTACAGATAACCATATTTCGGGCCCCGGCGAAGTCGATCAGCCTCAACCCATTTGGGGATGTTTCCTCGTGGAGGCTGAATTTACCGACTATAGTGCCAAAGATACCTTCTTTGCCCAACCTGGCGTTAAAGTCGCCAAGCACGATTTTGACATCGTGGCGGAGTCCTTATTTCGTTTGCCATGGTCGTCATCAAAAGGGGGGTCTCTCATCCGAGGCTGGTTGCTATTTTTCTTTGGGGTGTTTTTTACATGGCGGGTCCCGAACCCAGCGCACAACCCTATGTAGGGGATGTTTCGCCTTCTCACTTTAGCTCATCTTCAAACGGATGTTCTTAGGCTACCCAGAGGATACTTGGTCAAAGACCGGAAGTCGTGAGCTGCCTGAGGTATAGTATATGTAAAAGAATCGTTTCTGGCCACTTCCAAGTGAATGGCGATCAGAGAACTTTCCTCACTTGCGTGAACTTCTACACATGACTCCATCCTCCAGGTACCTATCGTTTTCTAATGAAATCAAAGATACGATTAATCTTTTCGAATAAGAAAAGTTATTGAGACATTGAACGAGCGGCTTGACTCCGTCCCTAACATTCTCGATTATTTGTTGACGAAAAAATGTGTAAAACGAAAACAGTGCATCACTAACAGCAACTTCTAACACAAATTTGCTTTTTTTACTATTACCAGGTCAAGATCGCCAACAAGCGGTTTTTAAATTTTTGGACTTGGCACATAAATTAAAAATAATTTTTGAATTTGGGTTTCAAATATAAGTTCTGCATACCGAAATTAAGCCGAAATAAAATTTTTTAAAAGAAAAACAAACAATCTCACCAACTACTGAAGTTATTTCAACCAAACTTGCTGAAAAAATACTCCTTTTTGTACGTGAAAATGTCTTAAAACAGATAATAACCATATCCATTCCCTATATAATGGTTATTTTGAAAAGTACTAAAAGACACAATAAATACATAAATGCGTCAGAGAAAGTGGTGAAACTAATTTGGTGCACGACATTACTTCGACATACGTAGTGAAAATGAGCGAAATATATATATATATGTATATACCATCTTCAAGTCCTCAGATACGTCACATGTGGACCTTAGTGCCAATAGCTGATTTTTTACCAAAAATATCGGAAACTTCTCCTGACAACTATGAAAATGTGTGATGGAATTGGTTCACGAATTACTTCAAATTCTATTTGCTATATGGAAGTATTAAGATTTTCGTTATTTTAGCAGACCTAATGTCGAATATGTATGTCAATTAGTGTGCGAGTGAACCTCATAAAGTTGATTTGAAACATGTTCTGGATATAGCCTCAATATGCGCAATATAATGATTTTCCTCCATTTCCATATGAAGTTAAAACGTTTATGTTGGCAAATGTGATATTTTAATGAAATTAAAACGATTTCTTTCATTAACATAAATAAAATTAAGTGAGTCTAAGACCTATAATACACAGAAGCTAATCAGATACCAAATTTGTTGTAAACCACACGGTTTCTTTGAATAATAAATGAGGAATTCTTACGCAACATGTTTTCTAAAGTAATAACCAGTAATCGTATCGGCATATGTGTGTTTCTTAATCTATATTTTTTGCTTAGTTGTTCTACCTCTGTTCTCTACCACCTTGCAGAATTAACAAATTAATTGTCATTCGCCAATTTCAAAGCAATTATTTTAAAAGCATATTTTCTATTCTTACGAATATTACAATGACGAAATGGGTTAGTTAAGGGTTAGGGTGTTCGGCAATCAACTTTATTTTGAAAAGCTTGCGTATTACTCCTTTACCACCTCTTCAAGTAAAGATGTCCTTAGGGACCTGTTTTTTAGCAAACATAAAAATTCAATGTACAACAAAACTCAGATTGACGCAAACACAATGAAGCCAAGTGCGTCATCGAGGTATTGAAGGGAGAGCACAAACAAGGGGTGGCAAGGCTGAAGCAAGGAGATATGCGCGATTAAGATGACGAGAAAAATGTGGTGGATGAATTATGATACTTGTTGAAGATTTATGATTAGCAAAAGTAACGCTTTAAATTCTTCAGCGACAGCAACAAGCATGAATAAGCGCCTTCTTTTCTACTAACAATGGCACTTCGTTTGAGTATGAATATAATATAACATACATACAGCTAACAAAAGAAACTTGCGCAATTGAAGGTAGAGAAAATTTTGGACCATGCTATGGCCGGATATAAATTTACTGCAATTAGGTTGAATTTAAAAATTTCTCAAACCTCCGTTACGAAAATTGCGATGATATTTTTCCTTCATGTAGAGAGGGGGTGGCTAGCTCAATCGAAATTTTTGGTAAGAATGTAAATCAAAATTTCTATTAATAAAATGCAAGAAAGAGTACACAGTATATTATTATATAAATCGAAAATTTTCGTAGGTACATATATACTACGCTACCAAAAAAAAATTAAATAACTTTTTTTCTATTTAATAAATCTGGTAAATTTTTTTTTTATTTTGCAGATTGACTTTTACATTTAACAAAAAGGGATAACTGGGACACTGAAACAAGAATTTGGATTGTCCGCCGCTATCACGCACTGGAGTATAGGCGCACATTTGGCGGCAAACCTCTGAGCAGATGGACCATAATGAGACTTGTAAACAATTTTGCCGAGCAGGGGGGCAGTCAACAAAAGACCTTACCATCGAAACCCTTAAGTTCGAAAGGAGGAAACAATCACTGCTGTAGATGCTGCCATACAAAACAATCCACGTGTTTCAACAAGAAGCTTATCTGCTCAAATGGGAGTAAGCAGACTGTCATTACAGTCAATTATGCACAAAGATTTGGACTTATTCCCATATAAAATTCAAATGGCCAACAAACTGAATGCTGCAGACTTGCCGATTCGGTTGGAATTTTGCCAGAAGATGCTTCAAATGGTGGAGAAGGATGGAAACATGTTGAACTGTATTTTTTGTCTGACGAGGCCCATTTCGATTTAAACGGCAACATAAACAAACAAAATTGTCGAATATGGAGTGCTTCCGACCCACAGATACTCCATTAGACGGAATTGCATCCACTTCGTGTCACAGTGTGGTGTGCAGTTTCATCACGCTGCATTGTTACTGGAGACCGTTGAGAGAGTTTTCTATCCAGAATTACGCCGAATGAGAATTTCTTCCAACTCTGTGTGGTTTCAGCAAGATGGTGCAGCTCCTCACATAGCCCAACCTGTTATGACAGAATTGCGACGAAAATTTCCCAATAGGCTGATATTCAGAAACTCCACATTCCGTTGGCCACCCAGGTCGCCTGACCTTACTGCACCTGAGTTTTTCTTGTGGGGTTATTGCAAACAGGAAGTCTACAAAGCAAAACCAACAAATTTGAATGAACTAAGGCAATCCATTCGAGAAACAATTGCGGCTATTCCTGTCTCAACTCTCCAAGCAGTAATGAACAACTTTTTGGTAAGATGCCGCACATGCATCAACGAGCAGGGGGGGCATTTAAATTCCATTATTTTTAAAACTAATTAAGCTATATTTAATAAAATTGAATGAGCTTTAACATGAATAAAAGAAAAAATGAATTCCATGCACTGAAAAAAAAATTATTTGAGTTTCTTAATGTAGCAAAATTTATCAGCCATCCTGTACATGAACTGTGTTGCCTGTTCGAAATTTTCATACAAGTGAAAACTTATCTGTTACACTGCTGAAGTCACAGTTCATTGTATGCAATATATGGCATACAAATTTGTATTGTATTCCATAAGCAATACAGTGAATATACCATAAACGTTTTCCTGTTGAGATACCCTGTAAGTTTGCCACGATGTTTGTAAAACTCGAAAGGAAACATCGGCGACCCTATAAAATATTGGTAGTCGTATTTTGTCAATAGATGTCGTTGCCGTCGTGTATATCCAGTGCTACACACCACATTGTGTCATACCAGATAGTGTTGGAAAGATGAGATTTTAAACTTTATTTAACAAAAAAAAATTAAATTCGAGGAAGTTGAAAAAAAGTTACAGCTGTTCAAAAATGAGTGAAAATAATGATGAAATTCATTATTTAGAAATTTTTCTATAAAGTTCACGGAGACAATGTTGTATCAGTTCGTGTAGCATAACAATGGTTCGCTTGCTTCCGTTCTGGAAATTTCGATGTGAAAGATGCACCTTGCTCTGGTCGACTTATCGCTGAAAAAGTTGATGAAATTATGGAAAAGATTGACCAGGACCGTCACATAAGCAGCCATGGCAGCGCTAAGGAACTTAACATTCATCATCAAACGGGTTTAAAAAAAAGGCTGGCTACAAAAAAAAACTCGATGTTTGCGTACCACATGAATTGCCTGTGAAAAATTTAATAGACCGATTTAACAACTGCGATTCTGTGCTGAAACGAAATGAAATCGATTCATTTCTGAAGCAAATGGTAACAGGAGACAAAAAGTGGATAAAATACGATAATAATATGGTAAAAAGATCATGGTCCTAGCGTGGTGAAGCTCAACAAATGGTCGCAAAGCCAGGATTGACGCCTCGGAAGGTTATGCTGAGTGTTTGGTGAGATTGGAAAGGAATCATCGACTATGAGCAGCTCCAGCCTGGTCAAACGATTGATTCTACGTTTTACTGTCAACAACTGATGAAATTGAAGCAAGCAATCGAAAAAAACGGCCGGAAATGATTAACAGAAAGGGGTTCGTTTTCCAACAGGACAACGCTAGACCACACACACATCTTTGATGACTCGGCAAAAACTGGAAGAACTTGGCTGGGAAGTTTTGATGCATCCATCATATAGCCCTGACCTTGCACCATTGGACTACCATTTGTGCCATGAGCCAAGTCCGTCCGCATTACTTTTTTTAGGATCTCCCATAGTTAAGATACCATTTTGTAGTAAAAACGTGTGCTTTAAAATAGACCCTCAATCTCGAAGTTACGAGTACCTCTTTATCGTCGCTAACTTATTTGTATATCTGATGGTCAGATCCGGAGTATAAGGTGAATGCGAAACTAAATCGAAGTTCAATTCGTGAAATTTTACCATGACGTTCATTTCTTTCAGACACGAAAGATTTGCTCGTGTGTGAGCTCAATTCCCCACCATATCGAAAAGCGGATAAATGTTTGAGAATTATTTTCATATGTAGGTGCTACAATAGAAAATGAAGTACAGGGTGGCGCACGAATCATGTCAAACCGTCATAACTTCTGTCTGAGTAGTTTTTATTGGCAGGTTATTATTTAAGAGAAAGAGAGTTTGTATAGTGCAGCGGTACCATGCTTTGCACTCCGCCATTTCTCGGCTCTCCCCCTAATAGATGGATCATTATGAGGTTGGTAAACATGTTTGTCGAATCTGGAAATATGGCGAGAAGACCGCACCATCGAGATCCGTATGTTCGCGTTCAAGAAAGAATCACGTCAATTCAGGCAAATCCAAGAGTTTCGACTCGCAACTTATCGGCGCAATTTGGAGTTAGCAGATTATCATTAGACCGTCAACAGATAATTCATGATAATTTAAACTTGTTTCCGTACAAAGTTCAAATAACAAGCCGGTTAAATTTGCCTATTCGCCTGGAATTTTGGCAAAAAATTATTGAAATGACCGATGAAGAATATAACTTAATAAATTACCTGTTGCTGTCTGATGAGGCCCACAAGCAAAATCGCCATATATGAAGTGAATAAAATCCAGAATCCGAGGCGGAACTTCACCCAGAACGAGTCACTGTGTGGTGCGCAGAATTCATCAAGGTTTATTGTCGGCCATACTTCTTTGAAAAAAAAACGGTGTAACAGAAACTGTCAATGGGTACGGTTATTTAAAATTTTTTGCCCAGAACTGCGCCGAAAATTGATCCCTTTCAATAGCGTTTGGTTCGAGTAAGATGGCGCAACTGCGCACATAGTCAGACCGGTTATTGCAAAGCTCCAACTAAAATTTGAAAACAAATTAATATCATGATACTCCACTTTTCACTGGCCCCCAAGGTCACACCACTTGACTGCACCAGACTTTTTCATGGAGTTACATCAAGGGGTTACATGGGTTTCACAGTTTCAAAAAATCTAAATTTTTTTTTGTCTTATTAAATTCTATAACATCTCTAGAATATTGTCCTAAACTTGTGCGTACGAGGCTAGATAGGCTAAGTGCGCCGTCTTTAAACGCGTTTTTCTCGAAACTATGTTTTCAAAGTCGGTTGTCAAGATTTCTCTCGAACTACTCAACCGATCTTGATGCAATTTTACACAGGTCTTTGAGGTATGTGAGGATGTGTATTTTTTTTAATTACAACTATTAAAAAAAAATGTCGAGAAATTTTCATCGAAATTTGCATTTTTTATAAAAACGTCTGCCAAAATTCCAAATTTCATTTTTTTACTTTCGTCCAATACCTAGTTTATTGGCTTTTCTTAAAACACGTATTTTTTATTTTTATTTCAGATGATCCTGACAGAAGTTCTGCTGACAACGCGGATGCACCTTTTTTCCGAGGGACTGCCGGAAATGGCGTCGTAATGACTGCCATTTTGATATTTTTTTTGAAAATTTTACAAAATGTTTATTAAATATGAGTCTTTTAAATAAAAAAAAATTTCATTAAAATATTTCATTTTTTATATGTAAAAAAAATTATTGAAAAAAGGCCGTTTTTTGCCCGTGGAAACCCATGTAACCCCTCAAGCCAGAGGTGTACAAAACAAAACCCAGAAATCTGAATGAATTGAAGCAGTTAATTAAATCCATAATTAAGGCAATCTCGAATTCAATTAGGTGTCGCATATGAGTGGCTGAGCATGGAGGTCATTTACAGTCCATAATTTTTAAAAGTAATTAAATATAAAAATAAAATAAAATTTGCTATGCAATAAAATAAATGTAATGCAATGATTGAAAATAAGTTATTACGGTTTGTTTTTGTAGCTTCATTCGTGCGCCACCATGTAGTAAAATTGTAATCGTGTTCAAATTAATAATATTTCAAATAAGTTGCGCAAACCTTAAAACAATTCTCCACGACCACATTATCAAATAGTCTTATTTCTAATTTTTAAGCATTCTTTATTAACAAAAAAAGGGAAGATTTCAGCCGTCAATAAGACCTTTGGATATGTACTCTTTGGCAGTTTATCCTAACTTGCTGGAAGACATGTCCAAATAAAAATATTTGCTGCTAGAGCACACGAGAATACATGTATTCCAATATATCGTTCATATTTCAACAAAAAAATACTAGCCTGCACACATTTCACAACCGTTTCGGGAAGGCTACGACATTTCGTTATCGGAATTGTCGGCCTTTGCAGTTTTTCTGCATGAGTAGACTGGTATTTTTTGATGAATGAATTTAAAAGTAAAAAAAAATATAACAATAACTGAAATCAATCTGGTTGATGCGAATAAAATAAACTACAACCAAATTGTGAAACGCATTCGCACCGTTAAAACCGGAAGCGAATTTTCATGCGACAATGTCATCAACGGCAAAATCAGCAGTCTCGCAAAGCAGCGAAAACCAATGAATGGTGTAAAAATTAATATCCTGGAAAAATCATCAGCAGCCAGTAACTGTACTTCACCTACACCACGAAAGCATCGATACTTCACATCACTTGCGACACTAAAGCCGACAAAATCACCGTCAGCAATTTTTTATGCATATTCAAGTTGTCTTTTTATTGTTTTCGTATAATTTTGGTCTCGTCGTTGTTTCGCCTCAATTTCCGTGAACAACCTTACATCAGTGCGACACCCCGAAATTTCATCGCGCTTTGCAGCAAATGATTTATGAAATTGTTGCTTTCAGATCTTCATCGTCAATTAAGCACAGCTCATGCAACGCTTCCTTACACATACGTACACGTACACACACAGTGAGTTCAAAAAGTATTCACATAATGCCAATTTTACTTTTCTCATAGAATTTCATCCAAATATGACAATGTTATATGGCATCGACATTCAAGTTTTCAAATCCCAATTCGGTAAATTTCCATGTTTATTTAAATTTGAATAAATACAGTCCAAATCCGTAAGCCCACGTGAACACTTTCTAAGCTGATGTGACGCAGTATGTAACTAATTTCGTTGTTACAAAATAGTTGTTAGCATTTCTTAATAATTTTATTGTGCGAAGTATTTCACATTTACTTAGGTTTATAACAAAAATTAAAGATCGAAAAATTAGTAATTTGTCAAACCTGGTCAATTTTCAGACAGGACTAAAAAACTAAACCTCATTTTGCAAAAAGCTGTATGTTCGGACTTGCAGTAGGGGGTTTCAGTTAGAGAGATTGCTCAAAAACATAAAATTTCAATTGGTGTCATCAGCAAAATAAAAAAAACAAGACAATATTAACACACCGCCCAAAAATTTAGGCAGGCATAAAAAGCCACTCCTAAAACAGAAAGGACTTTACGGCGTTTTATCATGACTGACGCAGCAAAAAGTGTTATTGTCGTCTTCAGGCACTAGAGTATGAAACAATACCATTCGAAATTCGTAGAAAATGTTTTAATATGCGTGCAAGACCAATGATTAAAAACAGTACATGTCAGCGAAGAACAAAGCATCAGAATGAAATTTGCGATAGAACACAAAAACTGGACAAGCGAACAGTTAAAACTAGTAATTTGGTCTTAAGAAACGAAAATTAATCGTATTAATTCAGATAGACGCATTTGGACATGGTACAACAAGCGATGCGGTCCCACGGACACACTTAAATTCGGATGTGGTTCACTTATGTGTGGGGTTGTTTCTGTGGCGGAAAGGTAGGAAAACTGCGTCGAATTAACGGAATAATGGGGGCTACGGACTATATTAGCATTCTAGAGGTTTCAATTGTCTCTAGCTTCGAGATTTTTGGATGTGAACCCGGTGAACATGCAAGACAATGATCCTAAACATACCGCCCGTATTACAAAATCTGTGTTAAAAAGTAACGGAATGCGAGTGAAGCTTAGTCAGCCGATATGAATCCTATTGAAAATTTATTTGTGATTGTTGAAAAACGGTTAATTGTTCAAAGAGAAACACCAAAAACCATAGATGAACTCTGGACTCAAGTTGAACGAGTTTGGAATAGCTTTTCACCGGAAATTTTGGATAATCTAATTAACTCTATATCTGACCGCATTAAAGCAGTCATTAAAGCTAAAGGCGGTCCAACAAGTTACGAGTTATTGAACTTCAGTCGCCACTTTACCTCTAAGTTCTAATAATGTTTACATTTACATATATCTACTACAAGAGATTATTAAATAAAGTACTTATTTATGTTAAAAAGTTTTTGATTAAATATACTTTACTTTTCGTAAAACAAATTTTAATTTGAATTTTAATTTTTCCAAAGATCAGCTGCAATGCACTATCTTTTACTATACGTGAACACATTTTGAAGTCACTGTACATATGTACATCTTAATGTAAGTACGTTTGACTTCTTTTCATCTTCTGCGAGTTAAGTGAAAAGAAATTTTCAATCTTGCTCATCATTATTACACTTCGCTACACCACATTTCATCCCACTTCCAAAGAGCAAGCTCGTGCAATATGCCGCAGGCATTTGAGGGTGTTGATTGCGTGGCAAATCCATCAAGGTTTATTAGAACACCTGCCCTACACTCTGCATACAAATACTTCATTGTTTTAACGCCGCACAGTGTTGCGAAACCGGAATTTTTTGGAAATCATATTGCCTAAACTGTAATTTTAATTGTATCGATGAGTTCTACAGATTGGTCAGAATGAAATCCCAAAGAGAATGAGTGAAAAAAATTTACACCGAAAAAAATTGTTGGGTCAAATCTTCAACAAAAGTAAAAAAAGTTCTTCAAAATTAAAAAAAAAAAAAAAATGTATTTTATTTCTTCTTTATTTCTGATAAATACCCTATGATTAGTTTTTTAAATAAAAAAGTATAAAAGGTTGGTCCGAACAAAATTATAAACGTCAAATTTTCATGATTTTTCGATCTTTGTTGAAAAACTCTGAAATTTTATATAAAACCAAAATCTATTTCAGTTCTTATTTGAAAGGCGGCAATAAAAGCTTTAATTTGATACCGCTTTGAAGTCAATAGCTTCAGTTTAAAGAGAGTTATGCTCTTTTTTGTGGAGTGCCAGAATCAATGTAGAATAAAAAAAAAAATAAGTGATTTCGAGAATTTCCGTTCTATTTCTATGGAATAAATACTGACAGTGATATACTAAAATGGCTATAACTCCCAGGAGGGCCGGTATGGGCAGTTGATTTTTTCACAGTTCGTTGAAATCAAATTATGTAACATTTCTGTAGTGGTTTGGAACTGGGACTCTCTGGGACTTTTTAGATATTGTTTACCTAACCCAAATTTAAAGGAAAAATGGACCTTTAGTCGGGTTTTCGCTCTAAAAAAGGTGCATATGAAAATGTCTCAAACAACATTCCTTTGTTTTACAGAAGATACTTGTCCGAAGGCAGATTTTTTTTCCGAATCAAAATATCTGTCACCAAAATCAAATGAGATCATTTTGAATAGAGCCCTGAAATCCCCTCTTTTCATGAAAATTTTGTATATTTGACTTCTAAAATCAATTAAAAATCAACGGGCCAACATAAAAATAAGCTTTATATGTTTTTTGTTTACTTGGAATGTCTGTGACAAAATTGCATCATTAAAAACACTGAAAAAAATAATTGGAGAAAAGTTACTTTTCCACTAGCCGCAACACAGTGCGCCATGGCCAGTTTCTCCACTTCAATGTTAACACTAATCATACCAAGACTTAATATATACCTATTTCTACCATAGCGGGTCAAATGACCCGACTGTATGTTTCATGCTTGAATGTATGAAATATGGATGTTAGGAAGGAAATAAAAATATAGATTAAATTTATTATAATTAAACAAAATAGTATTTGAGCATTTCTATTATAAAAGCAAAAAATAAACATTTTTCGCATTTTTTACATATAAGTGTTTCCATTGTACATTTTCCGCAAACATATTTTTTACATTTAGAGCAAATTTTGTTGGTTTTATTTTCTTTACAGTATCCTATTTGACATCTCATACGTTTATAAGCATCTGTAGTAGACTTAGGCAACGATCCTTTCGTATTTTTTTCTTGTTTTGGTTGTTCACGGGCTTCTCGAAAATCGGCGCCAAGTTCTTCAGCTAGCTTGAGTAAAAAATCTTGTCTCGAGATATTTTCTCCTGTCGTTTGCTTGTACAAAATCCAGGCATTTATGCCAGCTAAATCAAGGATATTGAAAAAAACTTGGAGAGGCCATCTGCAAGACTTAGATTTTGTAGTAAATTTCCTCGCCATTTGATCGGTCATGTCTACACCAAATTTGGTTTTATTGTAATATGAAACAGTTTCAGGTAAACGTTTATCATTGTTTTCTACTTTAACGAATTTATGTTTAGAACTAAGTAAAAGTACAATTTTTGTTGGCTTTCTTTTATAGATTGTAAGAGTACAATTATCTGTTGTAAAAATTTTCGATGAAAATCTTTCCATATCATCTTTCGTTTGCTTCGCAATTAGTGGTAATTCTCTTTTATTTGACCGAATAGTTCCAACTAACGTAGTTTTTTTGGCTAGGAGTTGTGTTGCTAGGGGTTTGCTTGTGAAGAAGTTGTCTGTGGTCACAGTTCTTCCGCAACCCGTAAATGGCCCAATGAGTTTGAGTACAACATATTCAGAGAGTGGTACTGAAGAGGGCCTATATTCATCTTTTCCAAGATATGGAAGTGCATTTATGACGTATTTGCTATCGACGTCCGATGCTAACCAAAATTTGATTCCGAATTTATCCGGCTTGTTAGGCATGTATTGCGTAAATCTACATCGTACTTTAGTCGGAAATAGCTGTTCGTCTATAGTAATATTTTCACCCGGTTTGTGACAGTTTTGGCTGTTCTCAATGGAAATATCCCAAATTGCAGATACCATAGCGAATTTATCGGTGATCAAACGTTGGATCCGCTGACTTTTTTTATCAAAGCGAATAAATCTAAGAATTTCGATAAAATTATTTCTGCTCATAGTTTCAGAAAAAAATTTAGGCCCCTATATGTTATTCCACAAAAAGGATATATTCAAATTATTTGCTCCATATGCAGCTCGAGCATATAAAATTCGAATAAATGCATCTAATTTTTTTTAGATAAATTCCAATCGGAACCTAACACTCTCTTTGCTTCTTCTATTGTGCATGTTCTTATATGGTTCATAATACGGTGGTCAATTATCAATCAAAATGAAGTACTAACTTTACCTTTCATTATATGGCGTTTTGCATATCCTGTTGGGCCTACTTCTTGCCTAAAAATGTTATAAAGTGGTGGTCTTCCAGGTGTTCCACCTATTTGTATTTCTTCCCAAACAGATCCATCAATTGCAACATTTTGTTCATTTATTTCTACTTCACTTTCTTCCGAACTCGAGAGTAATCTTATTCTTTTTCGGCCACTACATACATTCACAATATTTTCCTCTTCATCGTCGGTATCTGTAGAATCAAACTCATTTTTATTTGCAACCAATATATCTTCATTTTCAGAAAATTCATCTTCACTAATTTCTGAAAACTCTTCGCCAATATTATTTATATCTTCTAAGAACTTGTACTGTCTTGTTTGCTTCGACATTTTTCTGGGTAAAAAAGGATCTGTATTACTATAGCTATCAAAATAAAATATAAGCTAGGTACTTACCAAGACTTTCAATTTTTGCCACTTTTTCTTACACTAAAAAGCTATTTTCAATCTAAAATTTGATATTTTCTTGAAATTATTCTGAGCTATTTTCGTTGAACTACTTTACACAATAGTCTTTGGAAGAATGTGCAACTTACTGACTCGATCATCTCATAGAACAGAAAAATTGTCTCCGGGTCAAATGACCCGTTATGGTAGATATCGGTATACAACAAGCATTACTCAGAATTAACAAAAAAAAAACGAAACAAAAATATGTTTATAACTGTACATTAAATACTTAGAAAAAGTCATGAAGTCAAATGTGCAAACGCAATAAAATTATACGGGCATTTTCAATGCAAAAGTTCAAAATGGGTCATTTGACCCGTTATGGTATGTTTAGTGTTAATAAAATAAGTTTTTTATTTCCAACTGAAGTATCTATCATAAAAATACCGTTAGACTCTTGTTTAAGCTTATGTCCGAAATTACCATAACCGATTATAATGAAATTAAGTGTTTTTTAAAGAACGGTATTATAGTTTTATATCAAAATATCTTAATATATATTTATATTAAAAAATGTTGCGAACGAATCAAATATTCGTTATTGGACGAAATTGTAAATGGATCACAATAATGCCGATCGACTGGTAACTGGCGAATGACACGCGTGATGTTTTGTCCCAAAGGCCTGAATCGAAGCAGGATTGTCCGCATAGACTTTTTATACCCCACAGGAAAAAGTCTAACGGCGTGATATCACACAATCTTGGTGGTCAATCGACCGGCCCAAAACGTGAAATTATCTGCTCACCAAAGTGTTCTCTCGAAAAATCCACCAGCTTCAATTTGAGACATCATGGCTCGATAACGGTTGCCATTGACGGTTACGTTCTCACCGACATCATTTTTGAAGAAATATGGACCGATGATTCCACAAATCACACTAAATTGTTCCTTTTTTTAGATGAAATGACAGCTCTTGTACTCGTATTTCGTCCCAAATGCTGGAATTTTGCTTCTTTACATACCCATTGAGCCAGAAATGTGTCTCATCCCTGAACAAAATTCAGGTCGAAAGCGTTGGATTTTCTTGGAACTTTTCAGGAGCCCATAGAGCGAAGTAATGTCGCTTGCGAAAGTCGAGTGGCTTCAGTTCTTGCACAAGCTGTATTTTGTATGATTCCAATTTAAGATCTCGATGTAAATGCGCCAAGTCGTTCTATACGTCGGACCCAGTTGCTGCGAACGGTTCCGAATCGGCTCTCCATGGTCTTCGAGTACATATTTCCTTCACAGTGTGATGGACGTTGTCTATTCGGTCGAATATTATCCAATGACGAAATCTGGGACTCAAAATGGGTGATGGTGTCGCAAATAGTACGCTCAGTAGTCCGATTACTTTTAACATAAGTTGAGCGAAGCGCGCGTAACACATTTTTTACAGAACGTGAATTTTCGTAATAAACTTGAACAATTTGTAAACGTAGTTCAGGCATAAGTCTTTCCACGATTAAATGCCAAACAACATGACAGCTTGACAGCTTGCCACGATTCACGCGTCGTGATCTGTCAAAAAAAAAGCTATTAAAAAATGCTCTTTACACAAAGGCACATTAAAATATTTATGATCCCACCATTGGTCGAGCAGAAATCATACATGGACTCAAAACCCGCTACTGGCAGCCTTTTCGAGCTTTCACCGAGTAATAACCATTTAGTAGATCTCCTATTAGATTACGGTGTGTAAATATGCACTATATGTATTTATCTATCATTCATTGTAGCAAATCGGCCCTTTGTTCTTTGAGAGTAGAACTCGCTTTTTTAACGATATTTCAAAAAGGCAAAGTTTCATTTGTAAAAATTCGCTAATGATTCATAAAAATTCATTTTAAGGTCACATACTGTCTCGTATTTTCGTGATATTTTGAGACTCCTGTGATGTTAACTATCTCACTCAAATTCATTTTAAGGTCACATACTGTCTCGAGTTTTCGTGATATTTTTTGATGTTACTGCCTCTTGTGGCCTTCCTGAACTAATTGCGATTTTAAGTGCTCTAAGAGAAGGTGAGAGATTTTGATTTGATGAAGTGATCTCGCTACAGATTTATCAACCCAAGAAGTAAGTTATAAACAAGTATGCAATATACTTTATTAATATAATAATTTATTTTGTACTTAAATTCACATAATAAACTTGATACTTAAGTAAAAATACATAGACATATAACTTTACTGTCTAATCAATTTGTGTGATGGATGCTTCATCTGCACTCGAGCAGCGACTGTTGTCGCCATCGGTACGATATTTAATGGAGTCGATAATTTCAACATCGATATCACGTTCACAATTATTACCAACTAAACTCGGACAGTTATCCACAGACGCACGTTCATCGGAGTCTTCACAATCAGGTTCGGATTTATTGTCATTGTCAAAGCTATTGGCATTGCCACCACCAACAGCTGCAGCTACGTTCGATGCGATCAGGTCTCGTGCTGCAAACTGGCTATAAAGTCGGGGTAACTGTTGTAACATATAACTAGCGCTGCTCTTAGTTAAGGGTTGGTTTTCTTTGGCTTCACCCAGATCGTAGTATTTGGTATAGTTTTCGAACTTACTAGCCATGGCGGTTGAGGTTAAATTGATCGCGTCAAGTGCATGTACAACGGCAGGTTTATTGTCGTTGCAACGTGGCACAGGTACAGTGAAAGCAGAGCCCTGGCGGTGTTTGTTCAACAAATTAACATTTGAGCAGTTACTACCGGTAGCCTCTGAATCGGCTGCCGCATTGTTGTCGTCGACGTTTGTGAGTGGCGATATATTCTCTTTTTTGCGGTCGTAAATATGACCTGAGACGCGTAGATCAATGAAGAAGTGCAGTGGATCGATGCCGTAAGGTGGGTAGAGTGGTGGATACCAAACTGGTGGCGGTGGTGGCAGAACCAAATCCTGTGGTGGCAAAGAAGCTGCAGGTGGAGTGTCCTGCAGCACAGCTTCGGCTGCGCCACCTCTTTCATTCCCACTCTTATTGAGAGCAGTTGCAGCTACAACTTCGGGAGTTGGAATACCGATAGTATCGCACTTGACAATCTTGACATCTGTCACATCTTTGGATTCGTTTTCTAATTTGCGATACTTATTGGCTAAGTGAAAATACGGTTTGTTTGTAAGCTCAAGTGGCTTCTCCAACCCCACTGCGGAGACGGTAGCATTGTTGTTCAACTGTTGTTGTTGTTGCGTAAGGAGTTGCTGTTTCTCTTCCGCTTCTTTGCGTTCTCGCAAATGTTCATAATAAGGACGATGATGCGCCCAAGTTCGTTTTCGCGGCCTTCGCGCCAACACCATCGACTGCTGCAGCTGTAGATTACGCGCATTCTCGTTGTTGCGCGCCTGCACCAAAGAGCGCAACATGTCACTAAAAAAAAAGTTGTTAGCACCCACTGGCGTTGAGTACAAGTAGGGAGGCGTGGCTGCCATCAGTCGACTAACAAAGTCTTGATTGCACATCTCATGAATATTCGACTTGCGCGGTGGCGCAGTGGATGTGGCATTCGTGGGCGAGCAAGACGCTGAGGAGGAGTTGGATATTGCCGTTTCCTTTGAGCATTTTTGTTGCTGTTGCTGCTGCTGCAAAAGCTGTTGACGTTGGTGCTGTTGTTGTTGTTGTTGTTGCTGCTGCTGCTTCTGCTGTTGCTGATGTTCCTCCGACATGACCGCTAGTCGAACAGCTGCAGTTTTAACAAGTTGAAGAGGGGGAGAGAAAAGAAAGTAGAATGTAATGTCTGCCTTCAGGAAAGAGCTGCAATTCTTAAGTATAGGAAATTCAAACACAGTAAGAAACAATAAGACAATGACATTTAAATGTTCTTCTCGTGTACTTTTCAGATTTGGTAGACAATAAATGGAAACCTGTCGACAATGCCCAACCATGCGTTTTGCATTTAGTCCCTAAACTGAAGAGCTTAACACTGAGTGCCGGAACAAAGCAGATTGTACATTAAGTTGTTTTTGATTTCAATAAAATGCGCCAAGAGATTTATGTACTTAGGATTGCACAAAGAAATTGGGGCATGGGATATGCGTGTAACTTGTCAAGTAGTTTTTTGATGCAAACATTTTATCAGCATTTTGCCGACGGTGCTTTTGAGCACGAAATAAATACGAGCTAATATTTATTATATTCTAGTGAAATATTCTAACTGCTGAAATATCTTTAGTTTGCTTTATTAAATACAAAGTTTGTGCTGTAAAATTAAAAGTATATATTTTGTACCAACTTACTTTCTATAGAAGCTCCAACGAAACGGACGACCGAAAAATCTTTGCTTGCATTCATAGAACCTTACTTCAAAACTAAGTTTTCGGTACAGAGAGGCAGCAAAATAAACCTCACCCTCGTGTAACTGCCCAAAAGACATGAGCCCATCTTCAAAAAATACCTTATAGAGTATTTGTGAGCTCGGATGGAAGAATATAAGCTATCTCATCTTGTGAATTGGATTAGATCTGGTGTACAGTCTCGGTACCAATCAAATTCTTTTTTCGACGAAACTTTTGCTGTTATTAGCAAAACTTAAAAAAATTCAATATTTGCGTCACTTAAAAGACTTAAAATAACGAATAAATAACAGGAACTAAATATAGTCAAGGGGATATATATGGTCGTCATTAGACCAATTCTGACATTTGGTGTTCTGGTATTAAATAGATAAAATAATAAGAGGGGGTTACCGAGGTTATTAGCCATGTCCGACTAACGCGATTAATATGCTCCTGTATAAATTTCCCATACGCGTATATATTCGGAAAGTAGCAGCATGCTCTGATATACGAATAAGGGAATAATGCTCCCACGATTATATTTCAATAGTCACTTTTGGGTGAACTTGGCTTCTAGATGTGGATGAGGAAGAGGATAAGTAGGGGTTATCTATACTGAAGCTGCCAAATATTAATTCCAGCGTAGTCAACAGTTGCAGGAAGGATTTAAGCTCACTGGCCAAATCCACTTGTCCATAATTTGGCTACCGGTCACAGGAATATTTTTGTCAACGAAAAGCTCACTAGTACGGCAAGCTAAGCCCCTTTAAGACGAATTCGAGGCGACACCAAATGATTTGAACGCAACGCCCGAACGAGAAAGCAAGGTTATATAAACATAGTATTGGCAAGATATGTAAATATGTACTCGTATATACTATACACCATTACTTTGAATCACTAACTGCTCCCGTTATTATAAGTTTTGTTTTAATTAATGTAGACGAAAAATAATATATGTACGCACATACGATATACATTCTGTCAAAAAAGTATCGCGAATTCTTCATTTTCCCCCTCTCATTTCCCGCTTACATATTTGGAAGACAGGAGAATTTGCTTTCCTAGGTTGGTACAACTGTTCTTAATTATGATGCCAAAAATTAGCGCGATCATTGAGCAAGCACCGCACAGTGAGACAACGCCGGCATCAAATACAAGGAGTCATTGTAGAGCTCTGAAATTTTGCACAGGTTATTTTTGAGACAATTCCAGTTTAAAAAAATAAATTAAGAAAATTCGCCCACCTGCCATACAGTCGAAATTTGTAAAATGCCGTATTGTCCGGAATACTTTAGGTATAACTTTCAATTTTGGTATACTTGAATGTTATATAGTTACAAACATTATTTGAAATAAAAATTCAACTTTGGCCCACTTTTAACCCCATCACCCATACTACCTCAACATAAAAAGTGCCATATTTTCTAAAATATATTAAATACAACCTTCAAATTCTATATTACTGTAATTTATATCATTTAAAATGTTTCATGCAAAAATTACAATAACACGCTCACTAAAGCGCCCACCTCCCATTGAAATGCAATAAAATAAAACAATATTTTTTTTTTCATTCAATCAATTTTTTAACATCATCATGGTATTCTAATTTTTTTAATTTGTTTCTCATTCTAAATGAATTAATATAAGGATCTGATTATATTTGCAAATAGTGCATTACATCTTCATTCGTAGAAAAACGTGAATTTTTACGAGAATGGAATAGCCTACAGTTTCTATACTCCTTATTCATTGCTTCTTGCGCTTCTTCGGATAACATTCCTGTAGCAAAAAAAAAGTTAATATTAAATAAAGTTTAAAAAAATACTTTCAAAAATAAAAATTGCAAACAAACCTATTGGCAAAATATGTAGCCTCAGATACCATTTTGCTGCCGTGAATGAGAACTTTATGCACAGTGATGAGCATGTAGTACCAGCCATAAAGCTCTACATATAATTTTGCAGTGTCCATGCAATACGTATGGAATTTACCAACATCTATATTTTTACTATTACAGCGGTTATTTCTGGATCTTCAAAAAATCTTCTAGAGACATTACCATCATTGGTTGTTCCCATGCCTTGTTTCACCACATGGACTTTTAAGCCCACTCTTTTCATATTTTTTAGCAGCAGACACTATTAAGTCTTCTGGAAAACTTTTGCAAAATTGAGATATTTTACTTCTCTTAGACCTTTCTTGGCTTTTACAGGTCGTCCACGCTTAACGGAATGCGAAGTGCTTGGTTGTTCATCATCCAAAGTTTCTTCACATATGGGGTAAGGCTGTGCAAGCCATTCTTCATTATCAGCCAAAAATTTACTTTTTATGCGCCCAGATTTGTTCCATTTGGATTTAAATTTTGGTATTAAATATTTTATTAAAAAATCACGAAATTTTTTAATAATTAAGTCTGACATTTCATTGTAATTTGTTGATATGACACCAACAACAACATCAATATCTTTATTGCTATCCATCCAAATATTAAAGATTGCACTATAAGAAATTGTTGAATTATCCATGACCTTGTTGTGTGTACAGATGTACATATGTTTGAGCAAAAAAAAAAACTGGTTTGGCTCAGCGGATGGAAAGAATGCCCAAAAACCAACAACAACCAAAACCAAAATTATGCTCACTATATTAGGCTGCTTATGAGCTTTGGACAACAAAAATAATTATAATGCAAGAGACTATTTTCTATTTTCCTGCCAGGCGACAAGCGGCACTACAATATAACAATTAAACTAACCACATTAGAAAGTGATCATAACACAACTTAGATAAGAACAATATCTTGCATTATCAACTTAAATTAAAAATTATGCAACTATCTAACCCAAAGTCAATGACCTTCAATAAAATTATCTATCAAATTAATAATAAAATTTATGTAAACAAGAATATTTTTATTAAAACATAAATGATCTTTAAAGTATAATTCTGAATAACTAACAAAAAACAAATCTAATTTATTACTATTCTCTTGCACAATAAGTGAATAGTAAACAATTAAAAAAAATAAAAGTAAAAAGTTGTAAACATGCTATTGCATGCTAACATACGTATAGCGACAGAATGTGCGCGTTACGTACTTTTTGTAGTTTTTTGTATGTTTAATGTGCTTTTGCTATATGTCCTCTACTTTAAATTAAAGCTGAGATTTCAAACTTTCATTTGGTATAAGTCTGCACCTAGGGTGAGGGGCTGCTCTATATTTCCTAGGCCATTGAAAATGCAAAAAGTTCAGTTTATGCACCACAATCCTGTTGTTGAGAAAAAAAAAATTAGTGTTTTTTTTAATTTAGTTTCATTTACTCATTCTACAATAACTAAATTAATTAAAAAAATACTTTAAAGTTACATTTATCATGTATTTTTATTTTAATAAGCTTTTGATTATTACATATTGAACTAACATATTTCAAGCGCGTTGGCATACCTCAACTTTGACTTGCTCTAGACCAAAAAGTAATGAAGTTATGAGGCTGAAATTTCAGGGAATTGTTACTCATATATCTGTTAATATACAATGAAAATTTCATCCAAATTGGACGACACGTCAAAAACCATTTTTTGCCGCGGTTACTATTGGGCTGTCTCACTGTGCACCGTGTTCACCTGATTTAGCTCAATGTGACTTTTACCTTTCTCCACACTGAAATATTCACATCGGGGAACACGCTTCAGCTCAATTGAATACATCAAAACAAATTCGACGCGAGAGCTGAAGGCCATCCCAGAAAGTGCCTATGAAAAATGTTTTGACGATTGGAAGAAACGCTTGTGTGCATGCGCATCGCTTCAAATGGATATTACGAACCTCCAAAAGATCGGACTTAACAAATTATTAAATACACAACATAATACGTATGTAGGCATCCTTTTATAATTCGGAATTAGAGAACAAAAAAAATTTTAATCATCGAAAATCGCTTCATTGTTTTTCAAAATATTCTCCAATAAGATTTATATACTTACGCATGCGTTTGAAACAAATTTCGAAACACTTTTGCCACTCTGATTGCATCAACCTCCTCTTTAGGGGTCGAAAAACGTTGGCATATAGTAGTTCATCTTTTCTGAACTGAAATAAAAAAGAAGACACTAGGTGCCAGTCAGAACTATTCGGCGGATGACTCATCAAATTGATGTTTTGAGTACTCAAAAATGCAGTTGTTTCAGTCGAACCCGTCTTCGCGGGTTAGTTTTCGTGATTTCTTGAAAGACTACAGATATGCTTGTGATGTTTACAGTTGTTCCAAAAAATCAGGCAACTATTTGCTAGGAAGTGCTTCGTGCGCAAAGGACTTCTGTTGGATTCGGCTCATTTAGAAACAGCCATGCGGTCGACTGATTTGATACGTATAAATCAACGTTTCATCATCCCTTACTATACTATTTCATAGATGCGTTTCCAAACATAGATTTCGTATTTTTTTTTAACATTTCTCCCAACAAATTGGCACCAGCCTTTTTTTGAGTGATCGACAAAGTGTGTGGGATCCAACGTGAAATATTTTTATAGTTGCCTAGCAGCCCTATTCGCATTTCCTCAATAAAGTCACCATCCTCACTATTGTGTTGCTGAGGCGATTTCAAAAGCACAAATTCTCACAATTTATTTACAAATTTGTGATGTCTGAAAGCAAACCTCACAATGCAAAATCGGTTGTGTTTGTGATTTTTGTGACGGCATGAGAATAGGGCTGTAAGTTCATCGATGCACCGTTGCTGAGTTAATCCACATCGAAAATTGTAAAAAAATCGGGCGAAAATATTCGCGTATTAATTCCATTCTTTGACCGAGTTGAATATTTTAACTGTAAGCGACACATACCGCTTGTATGTAAATACGTTTTACATACTGAGAACGTAGGTATATCTTCAAAAATTTCCTACCTTACGATAAAGTTGTGGATGCTAGTTTGCAACACTATGATTGCCAAATCCCGAAATATAAAAGGCAACCTACGTATGTATGTATACTCATAAAAGTAATAATTGTATATACATATACACTGACTATGGTATTGTCATTTTCATCCTATCAGTTTCTAACTTGTTTATGGTAAATTTACTTCGTTAAACAACACAATTACAGTTTTTGGTCAAAGTTAGTTATTATTTCTAATTCAAATACCTGCGAAAACACAACTGCTCCACCTCATAATCATAACAAGATTTACTATAATTTTGAAAAACAAGAAACATTTTTAAAACTTTGACTGTAGTCGATCTGCGGATTCATTGGAATTCCGACATTCAGCGTACATTCGCAGTAGAGGGGCTGACGGGCCCAGTGCGAAATCAGTGTAAAGGGTTGCTAATAAGCACATGGCTGTAGTGAAGCTTGGTGGTTAAAAATACAAGTGCACTCGTTAAATTAAAACACTTTCCCGGCCGTCACCTGCAGTGTTGTATACATACATATATACGAGCGTATAGGTTATACTCGTATGTATAAGAGTATGCAATTTTGGGAGGTACGCCGCCTTGTGCTACATCAAAATGTTTTAATTCATTTAAATGCCGCTACGGGGGGGCTTGTGAGAGTGATGATTCGGCTGCTGATTGCTGATTGCCTGCCTTGACAACAACATTTTTCAGCAGGAGTATGAATGTGCGAATGTATGTTTTTTGGAGTCCTGTGCCATGCTGGTGTCGAAGCCAATCTGGCGCACTTGAGTGCTCTTCGCTCTTTTATTTTCGCATTTAAAAGTTTTTTATTGTTTTTTCATTTCGCTTTCAAAAATAAACTTTTGACGAACCGATGTCGTCTAACGAAATGTAACAGCAGCTGTAAAGCACTTCTCTTGATCCACGCATACCTCACACCCCTAGGTAGTGTGAACAGTAAATGTTTTAATTTGACAGTATCAACTGGCGGACGGTGGCACCGGTGTTGGGTGTGAAAGCTGCGCTAAGTTTAAATTAGATTATGCTAATTATGGTGGTAATCCAATGCGCTTGTTTGCGTGTGTACGGGCGGGTGAGCTGCGGCGGTGTGTAATGTACCCACCGCCGGTTGGCGCTATAATAAACCAATTCTCAGGCGGAATCAATTTGCATTTTGTGTTTCAATGATGGATGTGTGCCGGAGTTAGGCTCCCACTCGCCACTTTGCGTTACTAAAAGCCTTGTGAAGCCTCAATTTCAATTTGTTTTTACAGCGAAATGAAAAATCAACTTGTCCAACTTTTTTCATATAATAAATTTGGTAAAAGTTTATTCTTGCGCGCTTTACATTTCTTGCTGATTACCATTTGTAAAAGGCGCGACAAATAACTGGGAAGTTGTTGGCAGCTTCTCTGAAAAATGCGCAAACTGCAATAGTTTGTCTGAGTAAACCAATAAAACAAAGCTAAAGTTTTTGCGTTGCGGGCAATTAAAACCAGCAGCTTCGGTTTTCATATGAATAGAGTTTAAAGCGTTCAAATACACAGATAAACCAGTAATTTAAAGAAGCTCACTTTAATAGAAACGTACTTTGTTAAATTAAGAAACTAAAGTAAAACGTAAAGTAAATTTTGTCTATGGTTTTATGAAATTCGTATGCTTTTTAAGCAAAAAAATAATTGTTCGTTAGTTAAATCTACTAAAATGAAAAAGTAGCTCCCATTGATTATTTGCAAAGTCAGGAAAAAATGTTCAATTGACTTAGAACTTGAAGATGGTTCGGATAGCGTCTGAAATGTGCCTATAATATCTTTAAACAAGTCGTAAGTATTCAAAATATTACGATCATACTTCTAACCTTTTGTTTGAGAAATGATGGAGAGATTCGCCTGCTTGATCCGAATTGTAAGCCTTGGCATTAGATAGAGGGCGTGCCAGCATTGATAGCGGTATGTAAATATTGAGTAACATTGACCATTACTAGCCAATTTTATACAAATTTTGTAGGCATCAATTCAGTGTAATTATAATCATCAAACCCACTTACATGACACAAAATCCACTGTTTAGACTGGCGTTTTCTAAAATTCATACAAAAATCTCAAGATCAACGCAACAGAGTGGATAGCATTATTAATTCTTTGTTTTATGAAGGTTAAAGAGTTATAATGTTCTAGTCAAAACTGAGTTTTAAGTTTATTATGGTTTCATTTAAAGAGCTTCTAACATCGAAGACCAATCGCGACCAAAAGTGACTTATCTTCTATACTTTTAAAACCTTTTGGTTGCATCCGAAATTGAGAAAAATTCCATTTTATTAATTTACAAAACGGAATTGAAATATATTGAAAAAAAAAGTTTCTCTAAAAAAAATTAAGCATTAAAAAGACCCCGTTTTCCGTTTACGCCATCGACAATCAAAATAAATTAAATATGAACTTATCTGTACGAATCTCAAAATTCGTTATCATGCAAACGTTTCGAAATATTTCGCTTCGTAAGTGAGGCTTATTTCGTGATGTTTACGTTCTAAAATTAGCTGAAAGCAAAAGATTCCGAATAATTTGAGATGAACTTGTGCAATGCCAACTCCCTCCAACTCCCTAATGTTAGCGATATCGGATTTGGGGTGTTCCTTGAACTTCGGCCCACTTTACTCTTAGCTTAGGGTGTGCAAATTTTTTTGGCCTTTCCTATTTATCAAAACTCCAACTTCAGGCATCTTTTTGAATTTAGAAAGAATGTGTTGAAAAATAGTATGTGTTTTTTAAATATACTGCCTATTTCGCGAGTACTTTTGTTCTTTTGCTAATAATTGACGGGCGGAGCCTGTACATCTTGAGATATTTGTTTATTTACCATTTTTTGTTCCAAAATCAAAGGACAAAATTTTTTAAAAAGTAATACATTTTGACCCTACCCAAATAATAGCATCTATGTACATACATATATCTAGTGCCTACTAGATAATTTCATTTAAAGCGTTAAAAACTTAAGTGACCAATTTTTTTTTTTTGCCGTGAGATATTTAAATTTTTTGCAATGGTTATCAACACAATTGATTTAGAATCAAATAATAAACGAATAATATACATATCGCTCATTTCTGCAAGACCGGCATAAATCAAAAAACGTGATTTTTGAGTTAATGATGCAGAATTGTTCGTTATATCATACTTCATGTTGAGTGAAAAATTCATATGAATACCTCTTATATTCTCCGCTTGAGTAGAGAATATGATTCCTGCTTTCCGTGTAAGGTTGGAGTCAGTTGAAAACTTTAAAACTGAAATAGTTCAAGGGAAAAGTCACTTCAAAGTAAGTGCTCGTTTTTTTGGTTCACTAAGATAGATGCTGATGTATTATAAGTAGTCTTTTAAATCATTCGTGTGTCCATGCAAGCGGTAGCTTGCGTAAAAATGTTACACATGATGGAACTTATTAAATGCTCTTTGGTAATCTCCAGTTTGAAAATAGGAAAAACCGCACCACCTTTACTTCCCATAAAACAACATATTGGTCAATCAGCTTTTTTTAATCTAATATACTATAAGCTGACAATATTGTCATTATCGTTTATTGCTATGCCATACCGTAGTTCATTCATTTAATTATACCTACCCATATACCCAATATAAACATTTTTATACTATCGTAACATGTTGCTACAGAGCACAAAGGTTTTTCTCACCCACAAAACACCTTAAAGCGAAAACGCATAAACTACCATGACTAAACACTAAATTAAGATATAAAACTCTAATTTGGCACAGTACCTCGCAGTACCAAGGGGCACTTGTGAGCAAAAAATTTTGTTTATTTTACATACTTACATATTTGCTAACCACTAAAGCTACAATAACCAAACTCGCTTAAGACAATTCTTATAAGAACTATTACCGGCACTGTGAAAATGGATGAAATTGGATGATAACCCCGCTGACTTCCCATATAATCCATAACCTAAATACGCCAGAGACATTAAATTTTACTCCCGAGATGGTGTGAGAGTCGTTTAAATTATCCAGGGTAAAAATTGAGCGATGGGCGTGGCACCGTCCTCTTTCAGGTAAAATCACATATCTCGATACGTAGCATTCCTCTCATATTCTCATGTTACAGTATGAAAATGGGCGAAATCGGACTACAGCCGACTTCCTCCTACTTCCCATATAACACAATATTAAATTTTATTATCTCTCAAAAACTTTCACTTTTCAGTATACAAATCAAGAATCAATTAATATATCTGGATAAAACTTTGCACGAGGTGTGCCACCTTATGACCAAAAATTGCCCAATTCCGACCAAAACTGATCAAGCCCTTAGGTACTGAAGGCACAGTGCTTATAGTTGACTTTTTACCGAAAATATCGGTCAATGTGTGAGATATATAAATGAAATTCAGAGAGAATCTTTTCCTGATAGTAGTAAGTATGTGTGTTATAAATGGATTGAATATTGTCAATATTTCCCTTTAGCCCCCATATACCTAATATACAGATTTTCGAACTACCGGTTCGGTAATCTGTTCATTATCTCATCTAATAACGAAATTCTATTTTAATTCTTACATATCATATCCATCTTTACTTACATTGTACTAATTATCGTGTTCCTTTTGTTTTTTTCTTACTTGTAAGTAATTATAACATCATGATACGTACATAAATCTATGAAAAACTTAATAAATAGACTGCATTAAAAACAAATATTTCAGAAAAAAATTTATAACCATGAAACTGTACAAAAAATTAATTCTTTTACATTATTTATAATATTTATGTATAAGAATCATAAGTATTATTCTGATTGTAACCTAAAGAAACTCCAACCTTTCTAGATTCTTGAAAACTTTAAGAAGCCTAATAGGAGTCGAACTTTTTCATTGCCAGATTGCAATCAGTCAGGAGCTGATTAGTTAGTTTATTTATTAATAAAAGTGTTTGCATGTCATCCACCCCGTAGGAAGAACGTCTAGCCACAATCCGCATCAAAACGAAGATTTGTGCGCACGCCCCGACGGAAGAGAAGGACGATGTGACCAAGACAAGTCAAAAGCCACCAACCAGATCGATCATGTTGTGATAGACGGAAGACACGTGTCCAATGTTTTAGACGTGCGTATGCTCCGAGGTCCTAGCGACGACTCGGACCACTATTTTGTTGAAGCAAAGATATGCAAAAAACGCAAGGAAGATTCGACGTCGAGAAGCTGCAATCACAACAGACAGCCGAACGATTTTCTACTCGACTTGTACTCTCTCAACCGAAACTATTGGCTTTCGGAAAATGCAAATGAACTGCTGGTACGATGATTAGCATATCTCGCAACGTTGCAATTGACCACAACACGTGCGGGATGGGATGCATACCGAGAGTTGAAGAGGGAGGCGAGACGCATTTGCAGCCAAAAAAAGAGAGAGACCGAAATGCATAAGTACGAAGACATACCTGGCCGACAGGGGTAATGCTCGAAAATTCTACGAAAAGATGAGGCGACTAACAGAAGGTTTCAAGACCGGAGCATACCCTTGTAGAACTCTCAGAGGCGATCTAGTGTCTGATGCTAAGGACATACTAAAATTATGGAGGGAACACTTCTCCAGCCTGCTGAATGGCAATGAAAATATAATCGATGCCGATGGACCAGACGTTCCATTGCCCGAACATGAAGAAGCTCGAATAGCGATTACCCGTCTGAAGAGCAACAAAGATTGCCGGCCGAGCTATTCAAAAGCGGCGAGGAAGAACTGAAAAGGTGCATGCATCAGCTTCTTTGTAGAATATGGTCGGATGAAAGCATGCCCAACGATTGGAATTTAAGTGTGCTATGCCTAATACACAAAAAGGGAGACCACACCACTCCTTCGTCGATTTTAAAGCTGCTTTCGACCGCACGAAAAGGAGCTACCTTAATGCCGCGGTCTGAATTTGGTATCCCCGCAAAACTAATACGGCTGTGTAAACTGAGGTTGTGCAATACAAAAATCTCCTTCAGGATCGCAAGACAAGGGGACTCCCTTTCACGCGACTTCTTCAATCTGCGCTTGGAGAAAATAATTCGAGCTGCAGAACTAAATAGTGAAGGTACTATCTAAGAGTGTACAACTGCCGGTGTACGACGATGACATCGATATCATTGGCCTCAACAACCGAGCCGTTAGTTCTACTTTCTCCAGCATGGATAAGGAAGCGAAACAAATATGTCTTGTAGCGATCGAGAGCAAAACGAAATATTTCCTGTAATCAAACAAACAGCCGTCATCCTCGCGATTAGACTCCCACGTCACTTTTGACAGTTATAACTTCGAAATCGTAGATAAGTTCGTCAATCTTGGAACCAGTATTAACACCAACAATAATGTCAGCGTCGAAATCCAACGCAGAATAATTATTGCCAACAGGTACTACTTCGGACTCTGTAGGTAATTGATGACAACATCAGATGAGTCGACGTTACGAGTTTTCGAGAGAAAGATTCAGCGGAAGATTTATGGTCCTTTGCGTATTGGCCTCGGCGAATATCGCATTCGATGGAACGATGAGCTGTAAGAGATATCCGAAGGCATTGACATAGTTCAGCGAATTAAAAGACATCGGCTACGCTGTCTAGATCATGTCGTCCTAATGGATGAAAACACTTCAGCTCTGAAAGTTTTCGACGCAGTACCAGCGGGGAGAATTAGAGGAAGAGAAGCCTTCCACGCCGTTGGAAAGGCCAGATGGAGTAGGACATGGCTTCGCTTGGAATCTAAAATTGGCGTCACATGGCAAAAAGGAGAAACGACTGGCGCGCTGTTGTTAATTCGGCTACAATCGCGTAAGCGGTGTCTATGCAAGTAAAGAAGAAGAAGAAGTTTGCAGCTCACTCTTCCGATTTTGCTGCATATACATCAAGATTTAACTAATGTTTTTTTTTTTAAATTGTGGGAAAAACGTCAAAATTTAGAGCTTAGATTATCAGTGAATTTTTCTTTAACATAAAAGCAAAATTTTCATGTGTCCGCGAAAACATAAAAAAATTAAATATGACACCCTAGTACATATCGATATAAAATTTTGAGCTTTTTAGCAGTCTTTAATCGAAACGCAACTAATGCACTTTAACCCTAACAAAACGAAGAAAAGGACTACTAGAACCCAAGAAGAAAACTCACCCGAAAATCGACTTGTTGCTGGCCCTAGCGTATCTCTGGTTCGAAACTTTCGTTGGTCATGTGCTTTTCGCTTTTTTTGGTTGAAAACTGGTGGACTGTTTCTGTTGAAGTTTACTTTGCTCATATTATAAAATTTACTGATATAAAAGAAAGTTTGATATTCATGTGTCTGCGTTGGTATCAGTGAGTACATCCATACAGTTTTATTGGCTTATATACGCTTTAAATATTTCGTTTATTCGACAATGGTTGAAAATCCACATTCGCTTGATTGATTTCACCCCGCATAAATCAATTTATGTATGTATGTATATTTAAAAACGACTTCAACAAAGCTTATGTGTGTGTACTTAACCCGTAAACAAGCGCATCGCAACCATTATGGTATAAGATAATTACGAGCAACATTACCATCGACGAACCTTTCGGCCCTTAACGGCTGTAGTAATCATGTGTGCGATGAGCGGCTGAAAACGGACGGACATAACTGCCAGTTAGCATCCCTTAAAACATACCTACATTAGTATTTTGCGATTTGTAAGGCCATCTGTAGTCAGAGGTGATAGATCCTTGTTTGTGACACATTTGTTCACATACTCGTATAAGTATCATGGGCCCTTCATCTGCGAATACGAACATACACATGCATACTTACATACGAGTATACATATTATATTTGAGTCATTGTGACTCTAGTACTCGTAGACCTGAGGCGCGAGGGACCGTCGCATTTGACTGTGAATTAAATTTATGTGCCACTTGTGGCTTTCGGCGCTTCGCACTTTACCCTTACCAATATTGTCATTACTATGACCGTTAACAGAGGATGTTAGCGATAGCTGGTAAATTGTTTGATGTATGACATGGTGTGGCATGTGGCAAATAAAGTCATACGTGCGTACACATCTGTGTATGACTCGCAGACGTGACAATAATTTAAGCACAGTTGTGTGGGTCCAACAAGTTCACATATCACCTTAAACAAATACTATTTAGGTATGAACCACATGCGTTAATAATAATGTATGCTGTAATGGAGTTGAGTGCGATGTGTAATTGATTTACTCAATAAGTGTTAACTTAAAACGTAAGAGTATTTGTTGCGTAGCATGTTAAGGCTTCTTGAGGCGATTTGAAGGAAAAAAAATATTTACACAAATTTCATGGCTGTAAAATCATCTCCATATTTGCAAAAAATTATATAATTGGCTGAGACCAGTGTTGCGAATTTTCTATTAAAAATACTTTGGATTAAAAGTTAGATTGTTGAGTTAGTTAGTTGATCTCAACATTGGAAAATTTAATTTTTTATTCCATATGTCCGGAGTTTCCAAAATGAATTTTTAATTTATATACCAAGATGTCGATTTAGTTTTAATCCGGTTTGTAGCCGTATTAGAGAAATTTCTTTCGTTTTTAATCTCGTATTTACTTGGCTGAAACTTTAGTTATCCCAACTAATCAGTTATATGACATTTTACTCTGTTAAATTAATGTAAACGGAATCGAGTAATCATTTTGAGTAGTAGTTCAGTGCATCCCACAACAATACCTGCAAGAATGGGTTTTCGAGACATTTCTCAAAGTTCTTGTTCTTTATTGGCAAACCGGCTTACGCGGTTATAGCTGAGTTAACAACAGCGCGCCAGTCGTTTCTTCTTTTCGCTGTTTGGCGCCAATTGGGGATTCCAAGCGAAGCCAGGTCCTTCTCCATCTGGTCTTTTCAACGTAGGGTAGGTCTTTCTCTGTTTTCCCCGGCGGGTATTGTGTCGAATACTTTCAGCGCCGGAATATTTTCATCCATACGGACACCATGGCCTAGACAGCGTAACCGCTGTCTTTTAATCTGCTAAACTATGTCAATGTCCTTGTATATCTCGTACAGCTCATCGTTCCATGAATTGCGATATTCGCCGTTGCCAATGCGCAAAGGAGCATAAATCTTCCACAGAACCTTTCTTTTGAAAACTCGTAACGTCGACTCATCAGATATTGTCATCGTCCATGCCTCTGAACCATATACATAGCAGGACGGGAATAATGAGTGACTTATCGAGTTTGGTTTTATTCGCCGAGAGAGGACTTTACTTCTCAATTGCCTTTTCAGTCCGAAGTAGTACCTGTTGGCAAGGTTATTCTACGTTGGATTTCGCGGCTGGCATTGTTGTTGGTGTTAATAGTGGTTCCAGGATAGACGAAATTATCTACGACTTCGAAGTTATGGCTGTCAACAGTGACATGTTTGCTTGATGGCAGGAGATATTTCGTCGTGCCCTCGTTCACTACCAGACCCATTTGCTTCTCTTCCTTCTCCAGTCGGGAGAAAGCATAAATAACGGCACGGATGTGTCGGCCAATGATATCAATATCATCGGCGCACGCCAGCATCTGTGCACTCTTATAAAAGATTATTTCTCTATTAAGTTCTGCAGATTAAAGAAGTCCCACGATACTGAGTTGCCTTGTCTGAAACCTCGTTTGGTATCGAACGGCTAGGAGAGGTCCTTTATGATCCTGACAAAGTTTTTGGTATCAACGTCTGTATACACAGCAGTATTATCAAAAGTTGGTTATGTAAAAATCACCGGAAGCAGAACTTCGAACTTGATTCAAAGAATGTCAAAAAGTATCTAAAAGCTCACAATGCTATGACGGTCACGCATACCATTTGATTTTATAATGGTTAAACCTATTTCAGATTGCTTTCTCTCTAACACAAATAAACATTATTCTCCTATAAAAACTATTTAATATCTTACATGGTGTAGATCCAAGAGTTTTAACAGTAGTAATTAGGTGCACAAAACTCTTTGAAAATGTGAACAGTTGAATACAGTGAGTCAAGTATTTATTAGTTTTATAAGCGGTGGAATGGAATGAAGGTCAACGATTTCACAGAACGGTAGTGAACTTACTCTTACGTCGATTTTGTACATGGTTTAATGTCCCTTGCCACTTTTTTATTTAAAAACTTATGGGACTCATAAACATTTTTAGTGCCCTCACTTAACTTAACGATATGAACAGTTAGTCCAAAAATTACGTGAAAATAATATTGGTTGAAATGTTTTATAATTTTTGGCTTAGCCAAAGCGAAATAAGTATATCTAAGATAAAGATATCAGGTAAATATTCGCAAAAATAAATTTGACACCTGTCTCAATTCAATTTGTATAGAGAAATGCCACGCGGTATAAAATTCACTATTGAGAAGCAACCCCAAATACTCGCATTCAAAGAAAATGAAAGAACCCTACGAAAAATTGCCACAAGGATTAAAATGAATAAGAATACGATCGATCGAAAATTTGCTGAAGGATCCCAAGAACTATGGTAAATGACCTCGAAGAGGCTGATCAACTTTAATAAAAGCAAGGGTAATTCGAAAGATCAGGCATTTGTCGGTTAATAAGAACAAAAAATTGCCACAAGGATGAAAAGAATAAGAATGCGATCGATCGAAAATTTTCCAAATTCTTTCAATCGATATGAAAAAAGAAGTGCTAAACTTAGACTTTTGCAGATGTAAAAACTGGCGCGATTTCAGTTTGCTGAGAAGTACATTTTTAGAAACACCGAGTAGCAATCTTCATATTTAGTGACGAGAAAAAGTTCAATTTAGATGGACACGATGGTTTTCAGTAACTCGATCGTTACATTTATCCTTAAAAAGAATCCCGATTCGTTAGAAACTTTCAAGAAGAATACCTTATGGGCCACATTTAGACATCACGGAAAGACTCAAGATTGTTTTGTGTCCCATAAAATGAACTCAAAAAAATACATAGAACTTCGGAAAAGGGTTAGTGGTGATTGGTGACCAATTTTAGGGTGAAACGCGGACTTTCCATCACCATAACGCGCCAATCCAAAGAGCTGTACCTATTCGAAGATTTTTGGAAAGCAAAAATATTTAGGTATTGGAATGGCCTAAACTCCATCGAAAATCTATGGAAAGTAGCCAATAACGATTGTATGAATATTAGAGTGATTCAAAAAAAACTTTTTTTTTTCGTTTCGAGATATTCATCGTCAAACATCAATGCATATTAAGGTGGATCGAAAAAATTTTTTTTTTTTTTTCGTTTGATACTCTGAAAAATAGGTTCCTAGACACCTCTAAGAAAGCCTCTCCAAAAACCTTATTCATAATGTTTTTTTTCATTTAGTTATAAAGTTCATATGAAATAAAAAATTTTCCCAAAAATAACCAAATTTCAACCGTTAATATCTTTTAAACGGTTGGGTTTACGAAAAAATCATAATAGACCTTTTTTGTAGAGCATTCAATTTCCTACAAAATCTAAGGAACAAGATATTTTTTCAAGTTGTTGGAAGCGAGATATATATATTTTTCTATCTGATAATAAGAAAAAATAGAAAACTGTATGTAGGAGGACCTTCCCGTTACAATTAAAGGAGAGGCTTTCTTAGAGGTGTCTAAGAACCTATTTTTCCAAGTACGAAACGAAGAAAAAAAAATTTTTTTTTGAATCACTCTAATGAATATAATATGTTTATAAAATGTACGGTACTTGTTCTAAGTTAAATAATTTCGCGTTTACGCCTTGTGTAGTTACCTTCGAAGGTTTGGTATTTTCTTCCGATTAGTGATTGATATTACTAAATAATAAGTCCGTCCCAGCAGGTGATGACCATACATTCAATCACCTCAGCTACGACAGTTCTCTTATTTTATTTTTTAGAATTATCTCAAATTTATTTTTGAATACTTAAGCATTTGTAATCACAGTAAGACAGTTTTCATTGCTTTCTACTCTTTTATATACATACATAAATACATATATTGCGTGAATATTTGATTAATATTTTTGCCACAGGAAGTTTTACTAAAAATTGAACCACAAAATTGCCAATTTTAATTATCACGATCAATTAGACGATGTATTTTATTTATTTATGTAATATTTGTGTTCTCCAATATTCAAAGCTTGATATAATTTTATTTTAGTTTTAATTTCAATTGTATTACAAGTTTTAATTAACGCACGACACGAAAGTATAATATTCCACGCAATGCAATAACGCCATTAACTCAAATATCACTAACTACCGCTAACGATGACAGTTAAAAATCAAATGAGTTGGACTACGGCTGAAAATTTAAAAATTATGAAAAACGTGCAAAACGTGCAAAACGCGCGCCATACATGCCGCTGCCAATAGGCAAAGCGTCCGCTGCGAAAGAAAAGCCGAGTCGAGCAATCGGCAACGGACGCTGCTACCAAGCCGCAAAACCACCCTTAAAGCACAGCGGAAGGCGCAAACTAAAAGCACAAAAAGGCTGCAACAGCATCCAGCTGTAACAATGACTAACAGTGGCTTCGTGTGTGGAGGAGTTGGTGGTTGCAATGACAATAACAGAATCACAGCAGCAAAAGCAATAACAAGAACAACTAGGTACTATATATTGGTGCGGCAAGTATCATTGAAGAAATCAACGCATCAACACAATCGCTGCAACAGCACCATTGGTTGTATAGGAGACTTCACAGAATCTGAGTTGAATAATACACAGAAATATATATACATATATATGTATATGCATATAGGTACGTATGTATGTATATCTCTACATGCAACGTCAGCCTTGTTTATGGTTTGTCACTTATTGAATACATATTCATGTACTTACTTACTTGTTGGCAATATTTTACACTTGTTGTGCACGTTGTTTACGTGGCTTGTTGTTTTTCTTGTTGTTGAGCTGACTGTGGCTTTTGACGTCCACATCAACCAGACTTGTCAGTATGCGGTGATTTTGTCACTCAGCGTAAAATGTGGCAACGCATCAGCGTCAACTTCAAAATCGGCTATGTAACAGTAAACAACAGCAACTATTCCTGAACAAGCGAGTGTGTGTGAACAAGAATTTGTTGCAAGCAGGAAGCAGTCATCATTGTTATCAAAACGGAGTGATCTGATTTTCGCAGGAAGAACACATGTGTGAAAGCAGAAAAAATCAAACATCAGATCATACATATGTATACATATGTACATATGTATATAATCATTATCATAAATGTATGTGCGCATATACATATATACGAATCGTTGTTGAGATCCTGACACTTATTTAATTCTATTTAACTGCAATTGCGAGAAATTAGCTTTAATATTTTCACACATCACGTACATACATACATATGTATGTATTTACACATATATAAAAATATGTTTGCATAAATTTTGTATTTACGACGCGAGACGTCCTAATTACACAGTCTTTAAACTTTTAATTTCCAAGAGCTAAAGTAAACATGTGTATATGTAATTGCAAAAATTGCCCAGCAGCAATGAATGCTAGATTCCTTTGTTGCGCAACACTGTAAGTGAGGCGGAGAGAAATGTGCTGCTAAACTGGCAGCAATTGTTCACCTCGTATCCACTTCCGCAACGTCACAGGATTTAGCGGCTATTATTGGTTCATATACAGTCGCTGTTTAGTGTCGCAATTTCAACAATATTCACTTAAAAAGTTCACGGATATATCTTATCTATTCAGATATAGCTATAGATTCAGTTGCATCTTCTATAAACCGATAAATTATGCTTTATATTCTTCTTCTATACTTCTCAATTACCTACTCAGCCCGAAGTTGTACCTTTTGGCAAGAGTTATTCTACGTTGGATTTCGAGGTTGACGTTGTTTTTGATGTTAATACTTGTTCCAAGATAGACGAAATTATCTACGACTTCGTAGTTAAGAATGTCAACAGTGACGTGAGAGCCAAGTCGCGATTGCGACGACTGTTTGTTAGATGACAGGAGATATTTCGTCTTGTCCTCGTTCACGCCAGACCCATTTTTCTTCGCTTCCTTATCCAGTCTGGAGAACACAGAACTAACGGCGCGGTTGTTCAGGCCAATGATATCAATATTATCGGCGTATGCTAGCAGCAGTACACTCTTATAGAAGATAGTATCTTCTCTATTTAGCTCTAGTGTTTTTCTTCAGGAGTAGATTGTAGAAGTTCCACGATAGTGGTGGAGGTTTTGGTATTGCTCAACGTTAGTTTACACAGCCGTATTAATTTTGTCAAATTCAGACATAAAAGCAGGTCCTTTTCGTGCTGTCAAAAACAGCTTTGAAACCGACGAAGAGTTGGGGTGTGTCGATCATCTGTTCACTGGTCTTTTCCAAGATTTGTGAATATCTGGTCAGTTGTTGACTTTTCAGACCTAAAGCTAAAGGATTTAATCTTTCACAAAATACGCTCAATTGAACCTTATATGGTTGAGGAGGCTTATCCCACGGTAGTTGCTGCAGATTGTTTTATATTAGTTTTATAATTCGATAAAAATTTCTTCTCTTAATAACAACACATCATCCCAATAAATTCAATATGTTCTAGAATTAATAAATACAGTGGCGTAGCAAGGGGGCGGAGAAGGGGGCCGTCGCCCCGGGCGCAACGTCTTGGGGGCGGCAAAACGTTCTTCGCTGTTTTTTAATATTCAGAAAATACTTCAACAAATTTTTTTACAAAATTTATTAAAGATAAAGAGTTGTACACTCACAATGTAATAATCTGAATAACAATGAAAAATATTAATTTTTACTCGAAGACTTTTCAGTCTTTGAATTTGTCTTATATCTTTCTTAACAATAGTAGGCAAAATAGGCAAAAATTCCTGCAAATTGTGTCAAAAGTGTACAAGATATAGGGAGAAAATGGGCTTTTTCTATGTCTTTTGATAAGATGTCTTGTAAATTTACTATCAATTTCCTCAAAAACCGTATTGTGAGAATTTTGGAAGTTCAGAATTTGCGTGGCTTCTAGTTCCTAAGTTTTATATACTTAATATCGAAAATATTTTGTAAAAATTCACCTTTGCTCGAACCAGGTAGGAATGTAGATAAAGGGGGGCGGCAGAACATCCTTGGCCCCGGGCGCCCGAAGTTGTAGCAACGCCACTGAATAAATAGGTCCACACCGACTTGTTAAAATCGAACCGAATATCAAAACAGGTACAGAGGGTTTTAGATTAATATGGGACACCATGTTTAAAACAGATATATACGCTCCAAAATTCTTCAACTTCTTACAATCGCGTTAATCAATTAATTATTGTATTTTATACAGCAAGCACATCTGTGAGCCGCCACACCGTTGACAGATTGGGTTTCAAAGACAGAAATTGGAGAGAATCTAATTGATCGAAGTTGATTCACGTTTTTTATTTATATTTCTTAACCGTCCGATGGCCGTTATATGGGAATTACAGTCCGCATGCTACGAGCCTCCTCATGTTATGTATACTAATCACATCTTGAGATGTTGAATACTACCTACTTTTCCAACGTTTCTCACCCTATGCTTTGACCTAGTTGAAAAAAGCCCGCTCCCCGAATGTCCTGTTAGATAAGGTGTGTGACAATAATTACGGCTGATTCCCATACAAATTTGGCTTCGCTGATGTTTTTCATTAAAAGTAACTTACCCTAATGCTCCTTAACCTTTTCAAGATTTAATACAAGAAAATGATTGATGTATGATTCTTTTTTAATTATTAATATTAATAAAAATACACTCTTGACCCACTGTTGAAACAGAACTACTCCACCTACATTTGTTGACAGCTAAATATTCTTTATTCTATTTTTTGCACTGATTTTATTCCTTTTCGTTACTACACTTCATATATTTTTTTGCTGAGCAGAACCAAGTTAGACCGAGCTACAATAGCGATATAAGCCTGTTTCCTTCTCGCTGGCTCTGATTGTGGGCACGAAGTCTAGCTGTTACCATGATTGCGCTGCATTTGCCTGAGCGATGCAAATGTTTCACAATGGAAGGGGTGGTAAGCAACCGCCAACCACCAGGCTAAGCAAGCATCAGTCATATGCTTTATTTCATGTCATTTGTTGTTGCTGAGCATTATACTTGTTGTTGTCGGGGCTGTTTGAAATATAAACTGATTTTTAACATACGAGTACATCAGTTTTTAACTCCTTTTTCAATGTGTTTTTTTACAGTATTTTTATGAGGAATCACCGTTCATTAGAGTACGCTTGAGGGAAGGATTGCAACTACAGATGAATAGCGGTTAGAGATTCGTTGTTGCATGTTTACACTTTGCGGATTTGCCTGGCTAGCAGGTTGGTTCGTATGGAAATGTGTTGCTTATAGCTCGTTTTGCTTCTAAGGGTGCCTGCAGAGTGGATGCTCAAAGTTGAACCGTGAACCGTTTCGATCAGCCATCAAAAGGGGGGTTTCTC
Organism: Bactrocera tryoni; assembly: GCF_016617805.1. Lineage (NCBI taxonomy): Eukaryota > Metazoa > Arthropoda > Insecta > Diptera > Tephritidae > Bactrocera > Bactrocera tryoni. The sequence continues at coordinate 61,674,363 of NC_052502.1, read as the reverse complement.
ATCCGAGGCTGTTGGTAGTTTTTCATTGGTATAGTTTTTTACGTGCCGGGTCCCAAACCCAGCATACAACCATATGTAGGGGATGTTTCGTCTTCTCACTTTAGCTCGCCTTCGAACGGATGCTCTTAGGCTACCCAGAGGATACTTGGTCAAAGACCGGAAGTCGTAAGCTGCTTGAGTCATATGCCAAAGAATCGTTTCTGGCCACTCTCAAGTGAATGGCGATCAGAGAACTTTCCTGATCGATTTTATAATAGTTACTGCAGAGTGGAGGTTTAGCAGTGAATTCTGCACACAGTTTGCCATTATATTGTTTTGCTCTGTTCTATTTATTGTTCGAATAAACTGGTTTTAACCGCAAAGAATTTAGTTCGAATATCATTTTATTTAAAACAGGAAATATAGTTAATTAATGGATGCTTTCTGTGTAAAAACAAAGAAAATAGAGCCTAAAAAATACGGGTATTTACTACTTTCCGATAGATTAGAAAATTGCCGTTATAAATTTGTGATATTGTATAATAATAGCAGTTATTTAATAAATTCTGATGAATTAAAGAATATCCTTCATAAGTTCATAAGTTCTCCCTTGAAAATATTAATAGCGCGTATTCTAAACATTGTTCTTCCACATTCATGTTAATTCCTTGTAGGCAAACTATGAGACCAACATACAAAAAATTATGCATCACGCAAATCGGCGCCCAAAAACGCTTCAAAATTGGTTTCTCGCATCGATCAGCTTCGGATTTGGTCAGCGTCCACACTGTAGGGCCTGTCAAAGTTCCTACGAAAATGCAGTTTTGAAGCTGATTTCTCGCCTTCGTCAACTTTGCGCACGATTCGGCTTTCAGCGCACACTCTGCAGGTACCCTAATGATTGCGGGAGAGTGGTTTGAGTTGCATTGTCAAACACTTTTTACTTCGCTTTATTTTTACAATGTGTAACACATTGTTTGAATTCGCCATGAACGTTTCTGTGGTAATATCTATGCGATTACGCCTCCTGCTCTTTTCGTTTACAAATTATTTTATTCTTTCAGTTGATTGAAACGTGACGTCGGCAAAATATACAACATTAGAACTTCTATTTTAGGTTTCAAACCTAATATGTGTTTTATATTCTCTTCTCACGTTCTGTGCATTTCTGAAAGAACGTATTGTCTTCCAACTCGGGCTTATGTGAAAACAGTTATTACATGAAATAGTAAAATCTTTTTTATTTTCGCTTAGTTTTACAAGGGTCAGTCGGAAAATCATATGACAATATGATTATGCGCGATCAGCCACTATTTTTAGAGCACCTCGAAACCTATAAATAAATACATATGTACATATTTGTCAATCGATGAAATAGAGGCTTCAATTTTTTAGTACAGATCCAACGAAAAACGTCCAATTCCACCAAAAAGTATAACAACGCGAAGAAGAATACAATCTTTCACTGAAACCAGTCAATTTAATCATTACACTTGGCTAATATGTTGTTTCGAAGTATGGCTCTGACATAGGGAACATACTGTCCGAGGAACCAACAGTTGCCCACAGGTACTTGCAGGAGGATTAGAACGGGATGAAGGTCCACTGGTTGGCGCATGCAATGAGGAGAATGCAGCACAACCCTATTGCTTTTATTTGTTTACATTTGTGTTCTTTGTAGTGTCTAAAGGCTCGGTTATTACCGCGGAAGCGGTGTCTACGCCAATAAAGAATAAGAAATGTCTAAATCAGCTGTGAAAATGTGATAAATTTCCCGTCCATTTCTTTCCTTTCCTTTTCGGCACCTGTTTGCGCTAAATCAGAGTCGCACAAGGATATTCCGTATATACAATATTACCTTCAAATCTGCTAGTGACGAGATTAACAAGTGCGTTTTTTGAATAGTGAAATTTTTTAAATCTAGTAGAAAAGTAAGATAATCTTTTCAACAACATAAATCTCGTGATTAAGTGTCGGTCGGAACATGGCATAACTTAAAACTTACCGAACCCAACAAGATTAGATGAAAATGGTCGTACAAAACATACCGGTACACCACTTACTTCTACACATGACTCCATTCTCCACACCAGTTATTAGTTGATGTAAAAAGTTTTTTTATCTGCCCAACCAAAGGGCTGCGTAAAAAAATATTGAAAACAGAATTGGAAAAAGTTTCCTCTTCTAGAAACGAAACCAAGGAGATTGGGCTCTCGTGTGAGTGAATGTTTGATGACATTCTGTTTATTAAATAACGCCAAATCGTTGTTGTATTTTATGATTTTTTTTTTTTGACATTTTACAAAACTTTCGCTTAGCGTAACGTAAGGTGAGATTAGGCTTTTAGATTCCATCCAAAATAGTTTTGTGGATTCATATGATTTTTTCGTCCAGTATTTTGAGGATATCAATAACACCATCAGAGATTTCTAATAACGAAGTATTTTAGTTTAGAAACAAAAAAAATTTATTTTGGTTTTTCCTCGAAACTGTCTTTTACAAAACGATAACCACGATTTCTTAGGTTTTACTGGACCGAGTTAGCTGAAATTTTTAGAGAGTCTTCTTTATAGACTTGTATAAGTCTGGAGATATCTTTAAATTTTTATTTGCACTATTTTGAAAAATTAAAAAAAAATCAAACAAATTGTATAAAAATTGATTGCTTGAAAGTCGCCATTTCGTGAAAAAATTGTTTTCAAACTTTTCCGTAGTTCCAGACATTACTCTAGCTTAATAATTTTTGCTGTTTGGTTGCAAATTCCTTGGAGGGTTGGAATCATTGGTATGGTCATGTGCCAATTTTTTGAGACCCCATTTCACCAGCTGCTAATTTTAAAATTTTAACTTTTTCTATTTATAATTTTTTATTATCTGAAATTCATGCTTCTAGACTAGAATACTCCCTTAAAATCACTATAAATTTCTTAAGGCCCTTTCTTGTATACTCTACAAGTATGGCGTTCAATGCATTGGAGTTTATGCAGGCGTGACTTTCTGGGAACTGTATTTGTGTAAATAAAAAATAAGGAATCATTGACACAAAAATTCCATTCTATTCAGTACTGTTAAAATACCAAAACTTGCGTCACATAGTTCGAATTTGTGACATTAACACATACTCGTATGTGCCCATGATTTTGAAAGTGGTATAAGTCATATTTTTTTTGTTTCGAGATATTTAGAGTTTTGCATTTTAAAGGATTAAAAAATATTCTTGCATTATGGATTATGATTTTTCGACAGCAAAGTAGTCCCAACAAACAAGTATGTATTTATTATGATTGTGAAATTTATAGCCATTTTTACAAGAAAAAGTGGTTTTGAAAGGTTTAAATGAATTGTACCACTTTCAAAACTAACTGCATGACTTTATAAATGACTTATACCACCAATTTTATTAGTAATTAACATTTTATTCAAACTCATTTCATTTTGGCTAAGTAAATTATTCATTAGTATTTAGGGAAATAAAGTGTTTGTGAAAAATTGGTGGAATATAGGGTGGTAGATCCTTCATATCTTTACGTTTTTCTTTTGTTATTGGTCTAACGGTTGTGTATAATGGAAGTAAATCAATATTTCTGTATATTCTAGGTCTTCCTTTTTTAGGTGAGTGGTCTAATACTTTGAATTCGGAGTTGTCATCCAAGGAAGTTTTATAAAACATCTTATATGGGACATTTTTTGGAAATCTGATCCATTGTATTTTTAACCAAGGCACAGCTTCTCCATTGATGTTTTTCTTTCTATTATTCGTTGATTCTTTTAGTTGTCTTGTAGAAATAAAATCTTTTTGATCCATTTGTACTACCGAAAATGGGTTTTTCATCTTACATGATTTGATGAAATTATAATAATGCTCAGGGATGTATAAATAACTCGATTTTTTAATTTTAGTTTCTATCAAACCAAAATCGCGATCATTTGGCAAAAAAGTATGACCGGATACCATAAATTTATGATCAATTGTTTCAACATTATTATCAGATGACTAAACAATTTTTAACCACATTAAAACTCTGTTAATGTTTCAATTTTGTCCTGAGCAGGCATCACTGTAAGCTATTATATGCTTTTGAGTGGTAATGTCCCGAATGTGCTTTAAGATGCAGGACGCAACTTCCTGTGATCCTCTTGAGGCGATTGTTTCATTCCATGCATACATTTTAGCATTTCCATTGTTGAAATTATGAAACCCTAAATTGTATACATACAAGTTGCGCTTATAGTAAGCTTCCGAAACAGAAAGTTTTGGATAAGGAAGCGCTCGGGTTATCTTTTGTTTTTTGTATGTGATCTGTTAAACTTTTTCTAGCCTGTTCGGCAGTTTTAAGATGTGAATCACGAATTTCCATTAGATGCAACTTCTCGTCTTCTTTACTGGATGCTTCAATTTTTAGTTTTATCGAATCACACTTTTGGCACGTGTCTTTACGAGGAGTATGAAAATTTAGGTATTATTAGTATTAAATATTTTTCTATAAGTCCACTCCTTTACACATGATGTATTATTTTCTTCACATTTTTCCAAATATAGCCCATACATTTTTCGAATATTTAAGTCAGCACTTAGATACTTTCGACCTGAAGTGTGATGTGATCGCGTGTAATGGCTCTCACATGCTGGAAAACTCAGAATATGATCTCGTACTACTTTAATTTTTTCTTCATCTGTTTTTCTAGATGAACTAGCCATTTTGCCACGACCATCCATTCCAGGTGTTTCAGAATTTAGGGCATGGCTTAATCTTCCGTTAGATATTTTGAAAGTATCCAAAAAAAAGTTTTGCAAACAGAAACTACCGAACTCATACATACATATAGATGAAACTTAAGACTCCATTTTCTCATATATCCTTTGTGATTTCTGGTGCGTTTTTGTTTTATTGATTGTTTTCTAATCAAACCATACAGAAACATATTCTGTTTTTCGAAACTTGCTAAATTCCAAAAATAATCAAAATTAGCTTTCGTGTCTTCATATCCGATTCCATTTAAACACTTTTTGGAACAAAGGCAATCTATATTTTCGAAAAGTTTAGCAATCACGGGCTTAGAGTTTTTTGTTTCATATTCCTCTACACGATATCTTGTGCATCATTCTGTTGATTGTGTGTCCTCTTTCTTGATTTCATTTTGCTTTCTTCCATTTGTAAGGGTTCCGAATTCCCTTTTAAACTATGAGCTAATTCATCAAAAGACGATATCATTCTTATTCGTTTCCATTTCTAGGGAGCATTACTTATATTTATTCGCCGTAAAATGTCTACAATTAACTTTAAATAGTAGGTTTTTATATTAAAAGTTTTACTTCATCATACCTGAACCACTATTTGAAGACATGACAAAATTACTTTGTGAACACACTGACTTATACCACTATCAAAACGAACAATATCTGTATTTCAGTTAACAACTAAAAAATAAACTCAATTTAAAGAGTTAATTTGCATGGCGTGCTGCTAATCTCTTCTGATTATGTTATTTTATTAAGATTTGATAAGTAATAGCTGATAAAATAGATTTTTAAACTTATTTTTTTAAATAAATTTTTGACTTATACCACTTACAAAATCAAGGGCTCGTATAAACTCTATCTATAAAACAAATGGAATCATCTCCACGAAATGATACGAACTGCCTGGTATTTCAATTTTCAACTTTTATATCAATCAAATTATTCCATTTTAGATTAAGTTTGGAAGAGAGTTGTTTGCTGTTACATTTGGTTACACGACAGGGTAAAAGAAAATAAATAAAGAATCACACTTTTTACATATACATACGTACACCTTCACGATGTCTGTCAGACAATCTGTGCAGCAACAATTCAATAAACGATTTTACTCACGAGGTTTCAGCGCCAATTGAAAAGGTGTTTTTGGGTGGGAAGCGCACATTTCAGATTAAAGAAATAAAAAAAAGATGTCAAACAAATTTGTTAGTGAATTTCAAATATTACAAGAATATGCATGCATACATACATATATGCATATATTTATAACACACGTGACGGTAAATATAATTTTAGACAAGTGTCACTTACCGTCAATATCGTGGGTTTGCAAACTGTGTCCCTAGATTGGTGTTAGCTATGCAATTTGGGAACAATTGATTTGATTTTATTCGCCTGGTTGCATGTGTGTGTGTGAAAGTGGGGGTTTGTGGCTGCCGGAAGACACCGATTTGCGTATTTGTTTATTTTCTTTTGTCCTATTTGAAGTGATCACAAATGTTTGCGTTCCCACAGCTCTGTAGGAATGGCATTGCTACAGAGGGTGTACTTTTATGAATCTAAAGCCTAGCCGTGCGAAAGGATTTATGTGTATTATGTATATTCAAAAATTACACACTCCTACATACGTTATAGTTTATATATTAAATTAATCATTTACACAAAAAACAACACGTACAATTATCGGTATATCTTAAATATAGTGAAGCAAAGAAAAAATTGTAATTAATCTTTCAACTTTAAAGCTCTCTCTTAAACTATTTAAACTTTTTTCACATTAATCCGCTTTCCGAGATACGACGTTGCCCCTCCAAAAGTTTAAAAAGTTAAAATAGTACAATTAAAATCTACGAAAAGCGCGATAAATCAATAAATAAATAGGCACGAGGCATTGAATTTTACGCCCGGTATGGTACGAAAGAGCTTTAAAGGAGCCGTTGTCAAAATTGAACAATGGGCGTGGTATCGCCCACTTTTAGGTGAAATCACATATCTCGAGACCCGCCCAACCGATTTCAACCAATTAAATACATACACGCTTACTTTCCATATGCACAATTTTAAATTCCATTTGAAACTTTTACTTTCCAGTACACAAATCAAGAATGAATTACTATATCAGGATGGTTGAGGTGTTCCAGCTGGTGACTTAAAATTTCTTAAATGGAACCAAAACTGCTCAATCGTTTAGGCACTGAATATGTGGACCCCATTATGTATAGTTGACTTTTCACTGAAAATATCGGTGAATGTGTGAGATATACTATACAATTGAAATCCAGAGAGAATCTTTTCGGCCAATTTGTGAGCTATCTCAAGAAAATGAGAGAGCGCGTTTTACTCATAACTTTGTGCCTAAAATATGTACATATATAAAATTAAGTGAGATACTTTATGAACTTTTAGTTTTTTGCATGTTGACAGTATGTAGGATTAACATGAATGATGGGAAAATATACGAAATCGGGTCGACCCCAACTCCCATATACTACATAAGTACAATGATTTTCGTTATTCTAACTACATCGATATGTCGGTCAGTGTATGAGTCATATATATAGTATAAGTATACCATATATAAAATTTCTTGGCTTCCGATTCTCTGCTACACGTTTCACACCTTTAAGTATTTCTCTAGCTTTGATTTAAACAAGTTACAAGTGTATAAAATGTTCGGTTGCCGCCGAACTTAGTGTCCTTCCTTACTTATTGCTACTAACTTTGTGCTCTCGTAAGGTCATCTCCATATAGGCCCACATGTTTTCAATGGAATTGAAGTCTGGACTATGCGAGGGATATGACTCCATTTTTTCACCTTGTACAGCAACTGCTCCTTGCCCACTAAAGCAGAATGCTTCTGAGCGTTATCTTGAATAAAGTAGCACCCACCATTTAAATTGAGTTTAGCTGCTGTTGGAGCTAAATTATTTTTTAATATGGCTAAGTAGTCCATACTTTTCATAATTCCATTTTAACCATTTTCATAGTGTATGATAGCAATTATTGGGTAACCTAACAAACCAAATTTGAAATTAGTTAAAATTTGTCAAGTTAGTTCCTGAGATGTAAGATTTCTCTCAATCGAATCAAAGAGTGTCATATCAGAACAGCACTAAAGACACTAAAAACATCAATAAATTGCAATTAAAAAAAAAGTGGATTGATAAATAAAATGCTCTGCCGAAATGTATTTAACATTTTAATGCTTAAAAGCTCCTTCAGACTCGACGGCCATAGTAACAACTTCTTTTATAAGAAACGTTAGATTTACCATTGCTAAAAAATTTTTGAAAATACTGGTAAAAGTTTTAATAGCTCTTGTAAGCTCCCTTCTGTCACTTTTGTTTAACCTTTTGCTAGGTAAGTGCATTTATAATCGTAGCAACTGAGCAGCTGCATGCTGTTCTGTAAAGTACCGATTTATTGTTTTTGTTGTCGCGATCGCGAACATAATAATTTTGCAAAAATATACAGAAATTGCATAGCGGGTACAGCGACGTTTTAAATTATCTAATTTAAGTCACGTCACAACTTTGCATAGGCCGTGTGTTTGACTTTTAATATCAAACTGTTTGATTTTTATGATCAAAAGTTAAAACTTAAATAAGATTCTTTAGATCCTTACCACTGGTGGGGGGGAAACCAAAGACCTCATTCAAGTGAGAAATATTTCATTCTTTTGGTTTTAAGTTGATAATATGCGGGAATATACACCCGTCTTACAATTATTATTAAGTTGCCTGTGTAAATAACAGGGCTTTTATATTGCCTATATACATACATACATATATAATAGGATTTTTACATATATTGCCAAGATAAGTATATTGTTATGAATAAAACATGTTCCTCAATATTCATTGAGATGGCTCAAATATTGGCGGATATATTGGATAAAAAGAGATCCCGTGTGGTTCTAGTGGATTTCCAGATACAAATCAAAACTTTATTTCCAAAATACTAGTATTTATACATTTTGTTCTTATTTACTTAAAGTTAAGAGCACAATCAGCGAATTCCGCCAAACTGCAGCCCGAATCAACTGATACGACCTATCTTATGAGAACGTAATATAAATGATCAGCCAACACCGCTTCTACCGGCCGCTTTACCGTAGGATACCGTAGATTTCCACGGTATTTGGATTTTTCCCGTAGAAACGTGTCAGCTGATTGATCTCACATAACGCAGGGTTGCCAGTATCTGTAGTGATTATAAAAATGTTCTTCAATATGTTTGAAATTTTCTTAAATTAACTCAAAATCAGAGTCGAATGCTATTATTTATAAGTATATAAACTATTTTTAATATTTTGTTTTCAGTTTTGATATTTTAAATTATGAAAAATTGTAATTGAAAAGTTAGATGTGTACAAAACTATATAGGCGTATTGAGCAATGCCAACATTGTTGAAATTAAAACAAACAAAGATGGCTGATTTCTACGGGCTCAACTTTTGACAAATTTCGCTCGCAGCATTATACGTGACCATTGTAGAAACATACAAGTAACAAAAGAATCATATGATCGTCAAGAGCTGAGATCACCTGATCGAAATAGTTGATTTTTCGGCACAGAGATTTAAATAAAAGGGCTTAAAAATAGTAAAGAGATTGTAATATGGGCGCGTTACCGATATTTTTTGGGTGCTAGGTTCCCCCGGAGGCCTATTTTCACCCTTATAATATATACAATACTAAACAAAACTATTTGTAATAATTTAAACAAAAATAGATATATTCTTCAAATATTTTTAATAAAATAGAAAAGATTTACCAATATTTTGATACAAAAACTAAAATTTTAATCAAAACTAGGAAAATTACATCTTTACGAAATTTAATTATCGAAATATATTTAAAAATTTAACAAAAACGTACTTAAAGTAGTAAATTGGATAGCACAACACGGCAACACACTCTTGGCTTTTCTAAGGCATTTGGCCGTTTTAGTAGTAGAATATTTAGGAAACCATAATGAAGTGCCTGGCCTTTTGCCCTGAGTCTCCCTCATTCTATGGCACTCTAATGTAATTTCTGTCATTCTATAAGCTTTCGCCTGCGTATGTATGGGTGAAAATGATAGGATTTGTTACTTGTAGGTTTCTACAATGTACGCGACTTCTTGAAATTGTATATCTTCGATTGGTTAGGGAATTTGGCGAGAAATTTTTTAATTTTAGTATTATGTAAGTTATGAAAAGTATTCCCCAAGATTAAAATTATGTACCAAAAAAAATTAATGCACTGTGATGTTCTTGTTGTTCTGCTAAAATATTTATATTATCTAATTTTAACAGTTTATTAGTTCTTTCGATATATTCTAAAATTTCAAAATTATTTATATGGTTATTTTTAAGATAATTCCAATTTTTTGTTGCAATATTTTCATAAGTTTGGTTATTTATGACAGTATTATTGTTTACAACATTTTTTTCTGAAACTAATATCGCTGCTGGTTTAATTTCTTCAATTTGAAAGTTTTTTTCTTTTAATTTTTTTCAATTTCCTTGATTTTTATTTAAAACTTCTGACAAGCATGTGCTTTTTTATTTAATTTACAATATGGTTTTGAAATTTCTGTTGTACAATTTTGAATATTAAAAAATTTATTGTTACAATATGTTATGTTCTGGTCAATAATAAGCTTACCATCTAATTGAGCTATGGCTCTTACATCATAGTACTTAGATGTTAGTTCTATTTTAGGGTATTTTATGTAAATTATATTTATGTCTCCTTTTTGGGCTATTTTAAATTTAGAAATGTCCCTTAAATATGTTATGTTGCTTAGTTCATCAAAATGTAAAAATTTTGGATTTAAAATTCCAATTTTACCAAAAGTTATTGCATTTATTAAATTTTGCAGTTCATTTATAACATATTTATACCGTTTTCTTTTAATTCTCCTGTATGTTCCTTTAATATTATTTACTGTGTCAGTTAACTATGTTATTATTTTCAAAATTTCTGAATTTGTTTTGAATTGTTTATTGTTATCATGGTCAGCTATCCATTTCCAAAGTGTTCCTAATTCATTTATACCCCTTTTTTGCTTAAAATGATTTTTGTTTTAATTGTTCTAATAAAATTTCAATTATCAAAATTTCGGATTCTATTTCCTGTGTAATAATTCCTAGGCTGTCATGATTGTGTTCGTTATTACTGTAAAAATTTCTATTTTCGTCTGCTATTATATTTTCAAAATAAGATAATTAAGTAATATGAAATAGGTCCCCGTATTCCTCATAAATGGAAACATCTCCATTTTCGATAAGTATGTAATCTTGTTGGGTATAGTCTATAACATCAGCAGCTGCTGAACTAATTAATGTAGTCAAAATTAAATGATCTTATTGGAAAACTATAATAATTATGACTTTATGTTATTTTTTGAAAATTTCTATTTCTATTATTAATTATTATTTTATTCTCTAAATTTTCTTTAACTTGCTGTTTTTTATAATCAGGTTGTAATTTATTTCTCTCTCCTATTATTTTCTCGTAAATGATTTGGCCGGGATGATATTGCTTATCTGATCTATCTTTATTATGAAACTTTAAAATTTTCTCCTTTAAAGTTGTTGGCAAGTTTTCATGGTTTATTTTATTATAAAGTACTTCATCTGGTTTAAAGTTCGTTACTGAGTGTATTGTTGTATTGTATTTTTGCACTGCTCTAAGTATTGTTTCAATTATTGTTGCATGGACTCTTTCAACTTGTTCGTTAGTTGTGCTGTGACGTGGATTACGAAAATAAATCTCAATATTTAACCTATTCATTAACGACTTAAATGTTGGTGTGGTAAAGCTTGGTTTATTGTCTAAAGTAATTTGTTTTACATCTGTGAAACTTTGAAGCAAATCTAAAATCTTTTCTTCGATATTTGATTTATCTTTTGTATGTTTTAATAGTAACAAGTAAGGAAATGCTAAGTTCGGATGTCACCCAACATTTTATACTCTCGCATGATAAAGTGATAATCGAGATTTCATTATACGTCATTTACATATTTTTCAAATACCGTATTTGTGTAAAGTTTTATTCCGCTATCATCATTGGTTCCTAATGTATATACTCGTATTATACAGAAAAGGCATCAAATGGAATTCAAAATAGCGTTATATTGGAAGAAGGCGTGGTTGTGAACCGATTTCACCCATATTTCGTACATGTCATCAGGGTGTTAAGAAAATATTATATACCGAATTTCATTGAAATCGGTCTAGTAGTTCCTGAGATATGGTTTTTGGTCCATAAGTGGGCGTGGCCACGCCCATTTTCAATTTTTAAAAAAGCCTGGGTGCAGCTTCCTTCTGCAATTTCTTCCGTAAAATTTAGTGTCTCTGACGTTTTTTGTTAGTCGGTTAACGCACTTTTAGTGATTTTCAATATAACCTTTGTATGGGAGGTGGGCGTGGTTATTATCCGATTTCTTCAATTTTTGAACTTTATATGGAAATGCCTGAAGAAAACGACTCTGTAGAGTTTGGTTGACATAGCTATAGTAGTTTCTTAGATATGTACAAAAAACTTAGTAGAGGGCGGGGCCACGCCCACTTTTCCAAAAAAATTACTTCCAAATATGTCCCTCCCTAATGCGATCCTTTGTGCCAAATTTCACTTTAATATCTTTATTTATGGATTAGTTATGACACTTTATAGGTTTTCTGTTTCCGCCATTTTGTGGGCTTGGCAGTGGGCCGATTTTGCCCATCTTCGAACTTAACCTTCTTATGGAGCCAAGGAATACGTGTACCAAGTTTCATCATGATATCTCAATTTTTACTCAAGTTACAGCTTGCACGGACGGACAGACAGACATCCGGATTTCGACTCTACTCGTCACCCTGATCACTTTGGTATATATAACCCTATATCTGACTCTTTTAGTTTTAGGACTTACAAACAACCGTTATGTGAACAAAACTATAATACTCTCCTTAGCAACATTGTTGCGAGAGTGTAAAAATTTTTAATAAGCGTCTACACATGTGATAAATTTTAGTTCCTGTGCATAGAAAATGTCTAAATCAAGATGTTCCGCTTCTTTTTCTAGGACAGGGGCTTTGCCTATTGGCATTCTCTTGGAATGGTGATCATATCTATTTTTATTGCATATCATACAATTTCGAACGTATTCTTTCATTCGTTTCCTAATTTCTGGCCAGTTATACAATTTTTCTATTTGTTTAATATTTTCATTATATCTTCGATGAGTTCTATTATGGGTTGTTCGATTAATACAGACTAATCTTCTCTATTATTAATATCCCTTGGAAAAAGTTTTGTAAATACAAATTTGTTCTGAAAAGTTTGTTTGAGAGTTTCTTGGACTTCATGCAAATCTGCAACAGTGCAGTGAATCGCCATCACTAGCTTGGACTGAATATATTCTTACAAAATAGTTAATAAATTTTCTACTGTATCAAATTCTATTAAATACCTTTTATTTCCAAAGATTTCAATAAACTCATGGACCGCAAATCTGTTCTTAAACAATATTATTTGTTATTTAAATTGATTTACGGGTGTTTGTGTTTCTTGTATTTGAACGCTTTCACTACTCTGTGCTAAATGTTGGGATTCCTGGCTCTGGGAATCATCGGGAATGTTATATAATTGAAGACGCGACAATGTATCGGCTACAATATTGAATTTACCGGATTGGTATACAAATTTGGATAAAATTCTTCTATAATTGCGTGCCATCTTTTCATTTTTGGATTAGGATTGCGGGGTGATAAAGCAAATGTTAATGGTTGGTGATCAGTATGTATTTCCAAATTGGTTACCCCATAGAGATAATTTCGTAGATTTTTTAGTGCCCAAACAATGGCATAAAGCTCTTTTTCATTAGTTTCATAATTTCTTTCTGCTTTATTAATAGGTTTTGAAATGAAGATAATTGATTTACCCCCTTGCGATAGTACCGCACCCATTGCAACGTTAGATGCAACAGTAGTTAATACAAATGTTTTTGAGTAGTCAGGCTGTATTAATTTCTGAAGCAAATATTTTTTTTAATTTATTCAATGCAGATATTCCTTCTTCAACTAGGGTTATTTTTTTTATTTATTTTTAGAAATCCTACCGTTTTCTCTTGATAGGTATTTTGTCAAAGGGTTGGCTATGTCAGCATAGTCTTTAACAAACTTACGATAATATCCTGCAAGTCCCAAGAAGTCTCTTAATGCTCGCAAACTTTTTGGTATTGGATAGTTTAAGACTAATTTTATTTTTTTGGGTCTGTTTTGATGACATTTTGAGCTACTTTACTCGTATAACCCAAAAACTCTTTTTCTTCAGCGAAAAATTTTGATTTTTCTAGTAAAATTTTCACATTAGCATTTTTCAATATTTTTGTAAGTGTTTCCAAATCATTTAAGTGTTGAGTTACATTTTTCGAAAAAAATAATTATATCAACTATATAAACGTGACAGATTTTCCAATATGTTCTCGCAATATATGGCCCATTGCCCACTGAAAAATTCTAGGGGCATTTTTTAACCCAAAAGGAATCCTCAAAAATTCATATTTCTCATTTTTAACGGAAAAAGCTGTTTTCTCAATATCGTTATCTGTCATCAAAATTTGATGAAATCCTAGTTCTAGGTCAACTGTTAAAAAATATTTTGCTTTGCCTAGATTAGAAAGTATTACGTTTGTATCTGGAATCGGAAAGCGATCAGAAATTGTAAGCGCATTTATTTTTTTGTAGTCAATAACCATTCTAAGTTTTGGTGTTCCATTGTCATTTGTACCCTTTTTTGGCACCACCCAAATTGGTGAGTTATAAGGACTTTTATATAATTATGTATATTATCGTTAATCATTTTATATATTTCTTCATTAACAAACGAGTTTACATATTGTCTGCTCCATATCGGATCCTCATTTTTCATTCTTATTTCCGCTTTTACATTTGTCATGAAGGGAAAGCTTGTATTGATATTAGAATGCATTTGAACAATTTTTTCTTTTATATGTGTCTTAAGTTTTGTTAATTTTTCGTACTGATTTCCGGAATTCTTTACCGAATAATAATCATTATCGTCATTCATTTCTGAGCCCCTTTCTCCCAATATCGAATAGTTATCATTCATGTTGCCGGCAAATTCATCGGCAGGCGTTGTAGAACATTTTCGTCCCTAAATAATTTCTTTAAATAAAATATTGCCGGTAAAATCTTCGGCTGGCTTTCTAGAACTTTTTCGTTCCTCAATATTTTATTTTATAATTATAATTTTCATTATGCTGGTATTTTTCATTATAATGGTATAAATCTTCGGCTGGCGTTTTAGGACCTTTTTGTCCCAAAATTATTTCTTTAAATAAAATATTGCCGGTAAAATCTTCGGCTGGCAGTGTAGAACTTGTGTGTTCCGTAATTTTAATATTTCTTTCATTTTTAATATTACCGGTACTCTAGCCGAGAAAAGTTTTTTGGAAGCTTCTTGTTTCTTAATTTTGTTATTTTTATTTGTATTTTCGCCATGTTTAATTGAAACTTTTTGTTCCTCTGGTTTTACGTTTTCCCCAGTTTTATTTTCAAAATAAATGTTCATACTTCTGTTCGTTTTCCATGTTATTCTTTACCCTATAACACATCGATAAGTGCCGCAATTTTTTAAGAAAATTGTATCCCAATGTAATATATATATAATTTTGAAAAAAAAAATCGTTTTTTACCGAAAAAAATGGTCATTTTTTTAATGCCAAATTGACAACCAATCAAAAAGATCGTAGGTCATTGTATAGTAAATGTATTCAAAAATACTCAGTTTTAATTTGAAGTCGATCGGTCAATTTCTCGTTGAGTTATGACGCCAGCAATTTTGAAAAATGTCGTTTCGAGAAAAACGCGTTTAAAGTTTCACTTATATATGTTTGCACCTCCGAGCGGTCGCTCTTTAGAACGCTGCCATCCAAAAACTATTCAAGATACGACCTTCCCGATTTCACAGGATATTTATGGAAATATAAGCTATCGAAAAAGCAAATAAAAAATTTTTTTTTTTGAAAGTGTCACCCTGGTATAGCCCCTTAATGTAGCTCCCGTATCGACTATAGATTTTTATTTAATTTGAAGTGATAAAATTTGAGATAGCAGAGTTCATCCCCCTTCACCTAAAAAATGGCTTCCTGGTTTTGATTCCAGTAACCTGAACATTTGCATTCGCTTGTATTGGTTTT